>NC_140445.1:36042509-36207509 GCF_963576455.1 Neolamprologus multifasciatus | reverse complement strand
GAGTCCAAATTCTGAAGGCAGCGTATCAGCGTGACCAGCATGCCTGACATTTTTTATAATACTCAAAGCTTGAAATTTTCCAGCAGGATGAGGCTGTCAGCACACTGCTCTGAGGGAGAACACTCAGGAAACAACATGAACTGAACCTGAACATTGCGTGCTGGCACACCGAGCACTGAATTTTTTAATCACACAACAACAGTACTGGCTCTCCACCTGGACTTCTCACTGCATCATAACTTTATAATGCGCTGCTCTGCTGGGATTTGCTTCCTTGTGAGTTCATCCACTTTCCCAAAATGAAGGTAAAGTTGAAGGACTGGACACACACTGGACGAGACCCTCTATACATGTCAGACATCAAATTCAAGGGGACAGAACAGGACTGGACAATTCAAAAATTGTGGCGGTGACAGAAGTTGTCAGAGCAGACGATCATTGGGGAGTTTGGCTGAATTAAAATAAAGTATGGCTTTGATTTTTATGGGTTCATTCCCAGCTTTGTGATCACGTCTTGTACTGAGAAGGCCCGCTTTGTGCCACCAGAACATATTTCATAAGATGTTGTGAAGTGTCCTGTGCTCTCTGATGTCAGGACGTTTGTAACATTTTTGTAACTGGTGTGGCTATTTGGTAAATCCAGAAAATCCTATGGATGTTTGATTGAAGGGTCAGCCCTGTGTGACCGCTGTTGGGTGGTGCATGGTTGATCTGTGTTTTAGGCGTGTGGTACTTGCCTCAGTAACTTCCTTTTCCCAGCACAAAATCACATTATGAAGCCATGATTAATGTTTTTCAGCTGTCAGTGGTTTTAATCTTGTGCCAGTGGACGTCTAATACCCTTAAGTGGCCAAACAAGTGTTTCCCTAACTTTCCCCAATGTGGTTACTTCAAACACAACCTGCAGCTCTCTGGGTTTGTTTTACCTAACTTTTAAACTCTTCTAAATTTAATCCACTGATTCATCATTTTCTTAGACTTTTTCTAAGATGTGGTAGAAAGAAAAATTCCCACAACTGTTGCATATCTGCGAAACAAGAAGCTACTCAACTTCTTAAAGGCGATCAAAGGTTTTAAGCACCTTTCTTCTCAGTGGATGTTTGTATGACCTTAAAATTTAACCCTGACCCCTGTATAGCATCACAGTAAAGAAATAGCCTGTGGCTGGTCAGTTTGACTCTCAGCCAGGCTGTGGATGGAGTTTTTTCCTTGACACATGTGGACAATAAACTTGTCTCTTGACTTGAGCTGAATGAAGTAATGGTAGAAAGAAAGTTTAATTTGGAAAGAAATTGTTCCCACAATGGAGGAGGATGACTCAATCCACAACAGCTGCCTTAACTCACCCCTACAATATGTATGTGTGTGTGTGTGTGTGTGTGTGTGCACATGTGTGTGTGTGTGTGTGTGCACATGTGTGTGTGTAAGAGAAAGAGGGGGATCAGATAGCTGAGCATATTTTCTCACCAGCTGACTGTATGGGAAATGGATTATCCCAAAACCTGCAGGTTTACATTTCATTACATTTCCTCCATAAAGCCACAACCTCAGCCTAATGTATCACAGTATCAGACCCATAGTTGAAGTTAATGGAAGGGGAGGCGCTGCAAGGTGCAAGGGTATTACAAATCATTTCCATTTTTTGATACAGACCTTTGTTTATTTGTTTGTTTTTAAAAGATTTTATTACCTTTTCCACATAGGTTTCTTTTTTCAGATGTGCTCTGTTGTAACCTTTATCTGTTCTTATTTTGGCAGAATTTTACATGCGGGCACAGTCTGGAAGAGGATCACCTTTGCATTTTTGTTTCAAGATTCTGTCTTGTGTCCACTGGATGGATGCAAGTGTAATATTCATTCGCTTCTTATCTCCAGTTTTAAGATAACTTGCAGGGTTTTTTTTCTGCTAGCTGTTTCATTTTCTTTACCAGCTTGAGATTGAACCAAAACAGTGAAGATGCTGTAAAACCATGTGGAAGTGGCTTTATTTAAAGTGGCCAGCAGGGGGTATTTTATTTGGTTACAAAAAAGTCTAGTAGTACTAAAGTCTATGAGAAAATAATGTTACTGCTCCTGTGATTAAGGATCTCCATAAATACTTTGCTTACAAGTTCAGGGTGTTATTTGCTAGTTTCAAGTCTTAATTACATAATTATATGTTAATTTTTTTTATTACAGTCCCACCTTTGGTCCAATAGATGAAGCAGGATATTTTTCAGGTGATTGATTATGTGGCTACAGTATGAGCCTCAGTTTCTTTGTTAGATCCACTCTATGCGTCTCATGTTTGGTCTCATAAAACAACTACAGGCTTCACAAAGAGACTTAATTAACCACAATAAATGCAATGACAGTGGTTACAGCCATCTTTTATATACAGTGTATGTGCAAAACCAAACGTGACTAAAAGCCTTTGCACAGTTTAACTGGCCAATAAATATTTGATCCTTAAATGTTTTTTGCAGGATAACTGGCAACAGTAGGAAACATAAGTAAAGAAATACTGTTTACAGCTGAATTTGTATGTTTTTGCCATAGACGTGGGGTGGACTATTCTTGGTGGAGTATGACTATATTTCTTTTTACTTTAACAGATTCAATCTAAATTTCAAATTCAAAAACACATTAGATCATAGAGCAGTGGAGAAAAGAAACCTTTTGGGTGTGATATTTGCAAACTTGGTAGAAGGGCATTACCTATTTCACTAAGAAGTCTTACATTTAATCTGTGTAATTGTGTTTTCATCGCATCTACCATGTCTAACATGTGGTGTTAATGTGACAGCAGCTGGAGGTCAGAGGTGAAAAGGATGTAAACACACGTGCACATACATGTGCACACACACACACACACACACACACACACACACACATACCTTCCTCCAGAGCAGCAAGCTGCACCTGCAGTCTGACAAATGTGGCAGCATGGCTGTGTGTGCGTGTGTGTGTTTATCAAGTTACAGCTTTTTTTTTATAAATTTGTCTATGTCGTCTTTAAAAGTGAGAAAACAAATGAAATGAAAACACAATGACTGGATGGATGAATGAACTAAAAGAAGTAGACGAGAGAAAGTGAGAGGGGAATTTGAGAAGGAGGGAAGGGCTGTGCTCACCGCGAAGATCTGTGAAAGGACTTCCCACCACATGCACACACACTCAGAAATATATATATAAATTCCTGTGTAAATCTGCCCATCCAGGTGAGGTTCACAGTAATGTGGCCTCAATTTAAACACAGATGTTTTTGTTTTGTTTTATTAGACAGAATTGAATCGGATTTTGGTGTTATCAAATTTTAATGAACATTTTTTTTGTCCTTTTTTGCTGTGAGGAAAAGGTCTGTCATCAGTTGGGGGTTTGCGCCCTCTGCTCTGGGTAATTAGGCGGTGGTAATTAGGGAGGGGCAAGTGCTGCTCTGTCCTGGACCACCAACCTTCCTGTCAACTCTTTTGGGAGCAATGAGGGCAGGTGGGGGGGGCTGGTGGTACAGTCCGATAATCAAAAATATAAAAACCTATTATTAAATGATATAGTTAAGTACTACACATTAAAGCACCAAGCCTAATATTTATGTTTAGTTTCCCTTTATCATTTGTTGATGGTTTATTGATACTGAGATATGTGTGTTCATTGATATTCAGCTTTAGTCAAATTAAGAAAATAAAAAACATACGACATTATTTTGTTATCAGAAAAACAGTAAATTCTTTCTATTTTATTATGTTTTACAATATTCTTTTCACGGCATACGCTGGTTATCATATTTGTATTAAATTAAAGGGTCAACATTTACAGTTCTTTTTTGAATAAGCAGGTTTTTTAAATCACGTCTCATTCATCTCGCTCTTATTGCTGTGTGTGTCATGTCGAAGAGCACTGATGCTGTGCATGTGTGTGTTTTTGAATCCACGTCATCAGAAATTAATTCATGAAAAATATCTTAGCAATTAAAAAAATTATGTTTTATTTATTTTATGTCCTCTGCAGTTTGCCTGCTCTAAATAAGGTCATAACCCGCTGGCTGATCGCTGTCCACAATCTGCTGTTCTGCAAATCAAAAGGTGAGAGGTCACTCTGATCAGAGCTGCTTTCTGCAGCTCCACTTCTACTCATGAAATTAATTAGAATTTAATCTATAGAGTTAATCAAATGTAATGAACTGAGGCCGGAGCAGAGGAACAATCTGGAATCGTCTCTGTGGAGGATTAAAGCCTTGCATAGTTTGCCTCTGATTATGTGACATCATTATAGTGACTGCTGGGTTAAGCTGAGGTCATCTCTGGTTGGTTTAGTTTTTGGTGCAAAAACTTAGCTTTGTTGCCAAATAGTTTAAACTAAATAGATCTTATCCATTTCTGAAAAGGGTGGTAAAGGAGGGTGTGTAAAATGTAAATAAAAGCAATCATTTGCAAATCGTTTCAGTGCAATATTTAACTGAAAATAATAAAAAGTGATTAGGATTAGGGCCTTGATGTCATTCAGTCTGCAGCATATGCATACTGCATGTTGTGTGAAGGACCCAAATGCAGACTCTCAGGCAGCCAGAGATGATCTCAGAGTGAGACATTTATCATTTTCCTGTTTGCAAAAACCTACAATATAAACAATAAGTCCAAAAAGGGAACGCTGAAGACTAAAAACTACAAGGAGACACACGCCGGGAATGAGAAACACTATTGCTAGGTGAACAAACACAGGAAGCTGGGACAGCTGGGCTGAATGAGACACAGCTGAACTAAGTCACAGAAGATGTGAAAGTGAAGAAAAACTAAAAAAGCAAAGCACAAGGATTCACAAAATAAAACAGGAAGTGAGATAACTAACTGGGAAAACAGACACATGAATCAGCTAAATAAGGAAGGATAAGATGTTAGGATGCCGAGGAAAGAATTAAAATCTAAAGCAACACAGACTAAAGAATAGGGTTCAATACACCAAGGGAGAAAAATCATGAAAACATAGAAATATGAAACAAACACAGAGTCAAACAATATATTTCAATAAACAACGATAGAAACGCAAAGCAGGTTTAATGACCCCAGATCATGACACATACTTTGCTTTGACACTTGATTGCTTTTTGCCGCCCTTTGTTCTTTACCCAAATACCATTTAAGAATAAGTAAGTAATGTTGCAAAGACGCGGGGATCTCATCATCTACCCTAAATAATATTAACAACAACTCTCCAGGTGGTGGAACATTTTAACATATGAAAAATAAATAAACACGATTCAGAAATGACACTACCTCTGTTGGGTCTGAGCTCCTTTAAGATCATTTCAGGAAAATTAAAACATTCTTGTGGCTGACCAATGAAAATTTGGAATGATTTTTCACAAAATTAGACATGCATGTCAAAGAGGAGACTATCCAGCTTGCACTCAGTGCACAGTTCAACAGTTCATGGCAACTTGCACATCTGTGAGGGCACCACTAATGCTGAATGGTCTGCATTCAGCATATATTTTCAGAAAAAGGAGTTTCTTTGGAAATCAGTTCACGATTAAAAGCAGAGGAATACTTTATCTTTAACTTAGGTCACATTATGTTAAGCTACCTCGCTTTCCTACAATTAGAATAATCATGGATCATTCACTTTTCCATACATCTTCATGGAGGGTTAGAGCCTGTCCCAGCTGTCACAGGGTGAGAGGGAGGTACAGTACACTAAGAGAGACAGAAGATTGTGAATTTTTATTTCCCGTTGAGCGCTCAGCTGCTAATAAATGCCATAGGATTATCTATATGTCTCAGCAGGAAGGAAAAACGGTCAATGTCAACTTTGAAGTAGAGCCTTTTCATAAAATCTGACCTGATCTCCAAAAAATTAAATTAAATTTAAAAAAACTGCACAAGAATAGCACCCATTCACCGTTTTTATCCAATCGATGGTCAGGTGGGTTACTGTCACTTTTGTCCCTGAAACTTTCCCCTTCATCTCTTCTTCTTCCTCTTGTTCTTTCTCTCTGATGGACTAATTATTGTCGTTGTTCTGCCACTCGCGCTGCTGGCTGCCAAATGGAATTAAAAACCAATTATTGATAAATGAAGAGTGGCTTTAGCTGTGTGTGTGTGTGTGTGTGTGTGTGTGTGTGTGTGTGTGTGTGTGTGTTTGTGTGTGTCTGGAACCGAGCCTAGACCAGAGTACTACATCTGTCATCCAAACGCCGTGACAACCACTCATGTGTGGCGTCGCATCCTGTGCATTCAACACACACATCTGCACAGCAACGCCTTCACTGCAGGAGAGTGAGTGTGCGTTTGTTTGTGTATGAAACATGTTTCACTGTGCATCTGTGCCCTCATATGTGTGTATGGTGCATATCTGTGACATTTTAGCATGCACATATGCACATGTGTGCAGGTGTGTGTGCAGGTGTGTGTGTGTGGGCAGGTTTGTGTGTGGGCAGGTGTGTGTGAGTGAGTCAAGATTGATTCTGTCTATGAGTGAGTTTGCGTTGTGTGTTCTCTGTTTGTGTGACAGATTGACATGCTCACAGATGGTGGATGATGAACATATGAATTTCACTTCACACTTTATATGTTGACGTGACAACAGTGTTAAAGCACATATGATGGCATTTTCCTTTTTTCAAACAAAGTTTATTGATCTGTGTAGAGGTTTAGATCACTGTTGATCACAAGATTTGGGATAGAAAATGTAAAACTGGACTGTGACATGTCGCGTTTGCCTCCTCAGGCAGTCTAATAATAGCTGTGTTTTAGAGAAAGCCCTTTGAGACAAACTTGATTTTCTATAAACAGCTTGTTAAATTTAAATTTGAAGAAGGAAGAATGATGGAAGTTTCTATAAGTGAAGCTCAAAGACTAAAATTTCAAGTTGTTGTACGTGACAATGAAATAAATTAAACATTTAATCACAAAAAGATAGAAGAAAAAGCATAAATGTCAGACTATCGCCTGATAAGGACATGCCTGCAGCCTCACTCGGAGGGGTGTAAGTCTGTGATTTCCTCAGCATGTTTTTGCTGTGACTCATCCTGCCAGTGCTGGTACACGTGTGATGGAGCGGTCAGGCTGGCATTGGATTGGTGAAGTTTCTTTCTAATTCCTAAATTCTATCAAGTAAAATGCCCCGCCCTTTTAAGATGCAACATAATCAAGCCGGAAGTGAAAAAGTAACGTTCAATGCTTCATGACATTCATGAAAAGGAAACTCATGTTCACATACACCCCCACATGATACCAACCACACAACCTCCCACCCCCACAAAAAAAAAAAAAAAAATTAAATTCACATTCAGCCACACAAATCAAGAGATTAAAGGTTGTGACATTGACCATAAAGAAGAGTTAAACACGTTTATTACTTGTGTCTTTGATAGAGAAACTTTTCTGCAATGTGTTAATTCATATAAGGATTCAAGTAAAACTGAAGAAAGCAAAAATGTCTTATTTTAAGCTGCTTAATATCAAAGATGAGAAATCTTTTCGATGAAGCACTGAATGCGGTGTTAATTTGCTTTGATGATAGAAATTTGTCGATCCATTTACCTAGAGTAAACATCTTTAAATTTACTTTAAAAACTGTTGTTATTTATTAAAGATTGTAGTAACTTTACAGGCACATTGCTCTGCTACAGTCCGCCGACCCATCCGGGGTGCAACCTGCTTCTCACCCAACAGTGTGTGAAATAGTCGCAACAGTTAATCTAACGATTTGTGTTTCTGGACACAAATGTCATAGAATTTCCCAACATGCTTTGTGGCCTTAAACAAGACTCTTCTTTGGTCTGCTCACACATGTACTGATTTTTGACTTTTAAAGGTCCAAAAAAGATTGCCGCCTTTGATACCCAAGTTTGAGTTGCAGAAGTCACAAGTCAAGATTTTCACACATAATTTGAATTTCTTTTGAATATGGTAAGTAATTAAAACATTTTGCTTGTTTCAGTTTAAGCACTGACAACAACTTGGTTAGGTGTAGAAAAAGCTTGTGGCGTAGGTTAAAAAATAGCAGTTGCCACATTTTTTAAAGCTTTCTTGATCTTGATCGCTCTCTGCTTTCTCTGAACAAATTATGTGCTTCTGACATGAAATATCCTTCCTGCTGAAATATATTACTTACAAACGCATGCTCACTGACACACACACAAACACACATGCTGACAGTTCTCACTGAAAATTAATGATTTTTTTTCAAGACTGAACAGCTGTGAAAGGCTCAGTTGCCCCATCACTCCCAGCCTGAACTGGATAAACAGTTGAGAAAATGGACTCATATTTGCACACATTTAACAGTTAAGGTAATATTTACAATGATTTCTTGTATTCTTCAGGGTTTGAAGTTTCTTTTTAGATCATTTCCTGCTGTGTGTTGACAGTAGTCATCCTCTTTCATTCCAGTTATGTTTGCTTACACTCTCCTTCAGAGGCCGCATTTGTAGGCCAATTACGTCACGGCGAGGTGACGAAGGCTGTCTATAGTCGGAGGCTCCTCCAAATGCGGCCGACAAATGCGTCCTCCTTTTCCCTTGATCCGAAGAATGGGTTGGGTGTATCCTTTGTGGCCCACCATATCCCAGCATTCATTGGCAATCAGAGGTTGAAGACAATATTTTGGGAAAAATGGCGGACAGTCGAAGCAAAGCGGTCCAGAAATAAACTTTTAAAAGTAAGTACTGGGTTTTTAATCTCACTAAAAATATCCAGCAGAACAAATGTTAGCATAATGAAAAGTCTTAAAAAGTTAAATTTAGCTAACCTTCGGCTAAATTACATGACGTTAGTGATATCGCCAATTAACGTTGCTCGGATCATACAAGCTTTGGTTAGTTAGTAGTTTAGTTTTCTGTTGAAGCAGGGTCTGTTGGGCGGTGTGAAGCCAAAAGTACTAAAACGTTTTAGGTTAAACTGAGCAGAAGCTTCACCAAATATCTGGCCCGTGATCTGTGGTGAGGAAACGGACTCGGGTAGGCCGGGTCCTTCAAATGATGCAGGCCCTGAATTTGGACAAAGCCTTCATTTTACTTCCCCGCCTTCCTGATTACCAGTCCCACCTAGAGTTGTATGACCTTTGCTCAATCATGACTCATCACTCTTTGTAAAGTTTCAAGTTTTATATAGGCTTTTTTTCTTTTCTTGCTATGTTTCTTCTATTTTCATGAAGCTTTTTCTCAGTTTAGAAACCTTTGTTTCTATAAGATGGTGGATTAAATGTCTACATTAAAAAAAAACCCAAAAAAACCCATATAACGATGACCTGAAATTCTCCATGAAGACCAACATAAAAAAATATTAAATTGATGAGCATGATAACTGGATTAATGCACATGCACTTAGTTTTAAATATTACCTCGTGCTTGGGCATGAACAGCAAATTATTATTAATCCCAGTAATAATGGCCTCACCATGAATCCATCAACTGATCTTTATCTGTGAGAGCAGGGCTATTTTTAGAGCTGCTGTTAGGGAATTGGGATGTGTGTATGTGTTTCTAAATGTATCTCTATATATATATGTATAATGGTGTGTGTGTGTGTGTGTGTGTGTGCGTTTGTGGGGGTTGTGGGACCAGAGTTGTTTTCCACCAAATAGTTTTGTAATTACATCTGCGAGGGGGGGAAACACGTTATCTGAGTTTGCGAGTGGCCGACGGCGAACGCTTTGAAATACAGATCCTCTTCAGTGCGGCGACGCCAAAATACTGGTAATAACTACTGATAAACAAGGCAAGTGTAATTGCATCTATTTGCATTTTTAAATAATGCCGCTGAAAAATAAATGTGTTTGCTGTAAACAGTGGCTGCTAGGTGTAAACTGCACAGAGGAGCGTTTTTTTTCTTGGTTTTTTTTTTCAGCATTTCCACTTGTTTTCATTTCAGATTATCTTTTCAGCTTTTAATAAGATGATATATTATCTCATTATTTCAAGGATTAATATTTGTATTGTTTCAGAGGTTAAAGGCAGAGAGTGGCTGCTGTCCTTCAAAAAGTTAGAAATGCCTTTCACTGACAAAAACATTTTGTTTGCATTTTTTTTTCTAATTTTTGCTTTCAAGAGACACAGAGCTTGCAGGTTAGCGTGGCCCTGAAACTACGAATCTGATTGATGTGATAACAATGCTTACTTTGAACTTTCAAAACTTCCACAATTAAAAAGGAAAAACGGAAATTCCACATTACTGCCTAAAGACGACCTGCTGTAGACAACTTTATTCTATATCATAACCTGCAGCTGATTAAATGTGTTTTTTCCAGGTTGACCAGCTACTGACCATGTACTTCTATATATACACATATATACATTCTGTATTTTTGTAATATGACTAAAAAACCAAGTGTTTTGACCAATTAAAACCATCAGTGCCGAGTCAGTGGAGCCCAGGATATTTCTTGCAACTCATATTTGCTGTGCTGCTGGCAATCATTAAATTACAAGATAGTTTAGACAGTTTCAAGATGCATAATGACACACCAATGTGCAACCTCCAAAGAAGCAGTTTCTCTAGGTGTCATTGAGTCTGGCTTGAGTGGCACTGTGTTAAAATACCTAACTTTACAGTATTAAAAGGACGCTTACAGTCTGGTACAAAACAAAGAAAATATGGCCTCTATGGATATTATCGCCGTTCATTATCCACCTTGCTGTTACCACCTTGAATCACTGGTACTAGTCCTTTTCACTGTGTGTGTGCTGCTGGAGCCTTCAAGCATTTTTAAAAATAAATTGTTTGACTAATATTGCGGTTTGCTATGAGGTACAGACCATCCTGGAAGCAGAATCAGTTGTATTGCCAAGTTTGTACAGGAACAAGGAATTTGTTACTTTGTCATAGTACAAAACAACAGTGGTACAGAATAGAATGTTTGGTGTTGTAGTATTTTACCAGACCAATACTTAGTGCTAATCAGTCAGTCTCTGCCTTGCACCCATAGTTAGCTGTTTAATAGCTTATTAGCCAAACTTATCATCCATATAAAGTTCTGGCAGTAAACATGTTGGTGACCAAACACTGAATACTGAAGCTTCAAAATGTGGCTTTTCAGAAGGGCCAGATTGTAGTTTGCAGGTTTTTTGAGAAAACCAAAAGACAAAGAAAACCAAAGACATGAAATAAAAACTAAACAAAAATGTCCAGTTACCTTTGTGGGAACCAGTGTGACTATTAGACTTTTGGAATGATGCATTGTTTTCAAAGTTGAAACCTTTGACAGGCTCTGTACAAAACAATGAACTGTTTTGGGTTGCATCGAGTTCCTTACACTTCTTTAGGGGATAGCCTAATCCTCCCTCTGCCCCTAAAGGGATCATCAGGGAACTGGTAGTTGTTAAGAGATTAAGAAAGAGGTGGGAAATTAATTTGCACAATTAATTTTCCTATGGGACTATATGAGAAACTGGGACTGTTGTGGAGGGCAGCACCAATCAGATGAACTGAATTCTGGTCAGCATCAATTGCCCACCCCTGGATTAAGACATAGTTTTGGATTGGAGACAAAGTCATAGCAGGGGAAACACTGCTAAATTTTATTCAAAATATGACAACTGCTCATCTGGAAAAACAAACCCTGTTGTGCCCTTTCGTGGCTCCTATAGACAGACAATCATTTCTCAGTTATCAGTTTTTTGTTGTATTTGATAGTGTGAATAAAATTAAAGAAATCAGACGGGAAAAGGTATCTGAACAACAAGATGCGGATTATAGTAGAAGGTCCATGTCTTTACTAACAGAAGAACTTCAAACTCTGCTAAACAGCATTCATACTTCCATCTCCATGTACCTCCCCCACTTATCCTCTTATGTTTTCCTTTGCATGCTCACATATCTAATTTCTCTTTCAACCTTCTTCCTTATCTTCTGCTCCATTACTTTATTTTCCTTTCTTTTTCCCTCCCTCTCCTGTTCCCTGTACCTCTCTGATTCATCCTTCTTTTTCATTCTGTCAGTCTTTTTCATTTTTTCCTTTCTCATCTCCAAATGTGCTCTCTTCTCATTTCCACTTTTGACTTTTTCATTAAATCTTTCTCCCGTCATTTTCCTCCAAAAATGTCTGTTTTGACATTTTTTTCAATACTCTTTCCTTCCTTCCATCTTTTCCTCCTTCACATGTAGCCTATGTTATGACAGGGGTGTGGGTGTTGGGTTTGGTTTAATTAATACCACAGCATCTCCCAGCTCTGCTCCCCTCTCCGGCTCCGGACATTAATCAGAGGTATTTTCGGGGGAAGCGCGGCGGCGCAGGTGCAGATCGTCGGGGGCAGAGAGAGAGAGTCAGATGATGTATGGAAATACACGGCAAACCCTGATCCGGCCGTCCAATCATCATCCATCACCACCCGGTCGCCGGGACGAAACAAGCTATTCCCGCCAATGGAAAAAAGGGAGACAACGGATTTAACGTCCAGCTTTATCAGGACAAACAAGGTGGACGGTTTGTAAATGGGACGACGGAAAGTTCCTGCATGTCTATCTGGACACACACACTGTGTTCTTTAATGATTTCCTACATTTCACAGGATGCAGAATTCTAACTGGAAACTCAAAACATATCTAAATGCTTCTGTTTCAGACTAAAGAAAATTCTCTAAAGCTCTGCACTGAACACACAAAAAGCTCTCCTGAACATATCTTTAAAATCTTCTGTTGCGTTTATTGCTTCCATAGTGTGTAAAAAATGTGAAAAAGACTTTATAAAGTTAGTTTTTCTTGACTTCTTGTTGAAAGGATGATACTTCTACCCTAATTTAGAGTCCTGATTAGGCAGATTTTACACACACAAAAGCCTTGAACTTCCATTTGCAATGTCAAACACAGACCCACCAGCTTTCTTGTACAAAATATGTATAATGTATGTCTGAGTCCATGTGTTATTCACAGTGAGCAAGTGGGCGACATGTGCCCTGTCTCATTTAAACTCTATCAGCATCCTCAACCCAAACAAAGGATTTCCAATAGTGAGAACATATCTGAGCCTAATGTTTCCTGTTGTGTGCTGCATGTAAGAGAAAACACTGAAAACAGCGTTATTGTTCATTATAAACAACATTACTATGCTTAACCTCCAGCGCTATGTTTTTCTTTGGACTAGAGAAACATGCTACTCTTTTATAGTAGCTTTGCATCAAAGACATTTCAGAGTATTCATCATTTATCTTTTATTTACCCTTGGTACAGTTGCTTCTTTCGTATTCTGTCTGAAACAAACCATTATAGGTGCGCTCTGTTTAAGCTCACCTTCAGTTTAAGCCATCTTTCTTTTGATTGGCTGACCGTCACAAGCCAAAGGTTTGAACACGAGGTGGGCGGTGCTTCTGTGCTTACAGCCTGATTTCTGTGCCTGAGATGATCATATTAAGGATATCATATATAGCCAAGAATACAATGGGATCAATAAAAGGGCTGACAGGGATTTCTAATCCTCATTATTTTAAACATTGGCCACAATTACAGTAATAGGCACATAAACGACACATAAACTGTATATTTATTGAAAAAAGAGAAAACACAAAACATCCACTTTAACCACCAGTGGGCTGGACAGTTTGTCACATTGGTACAGACTAATCTATAACAGTATGAAACGAATATCTTAATCTTAATCTTGAGTTTTGCTTGCTAAAATAACTTTATATATACAACTCTGAAAAAGTTGCAAGTATATTAATCCAGCTGTTAAATAGTCCCCAGAAAATGCACTTCCCCTTTTGTAAATTCTAAAAAGTTGCCAGCTATTTAAGCTGAGTGCAACAGACCAGGACACCAGACGACGTCACGTGGTTGGTTTTGGTCTTTTCTGCATATTTGTTAGCTAAAAGGAAAATCTAAAGGAACAGCGGCCTTTAATTATAACTGAAGACAATTACAGCGTTGACACAGTCAGATAAAATGTTTCACACCACTGGGCCAGATCAGGGTTTAGGACAAATTAATTAAATCTGACATAGAGTAAATTAATTGTTGATATTACTAATTATCATACAAAGGATGATGGTGATGGTCATGATTAGAGAAACAATGAAAGGACAATAACAGCGACAGATAACTGCAATGGTAATTGCTACACCAATAATGTCAGCGTTATCTGATTAATTATGATAATGTTGTTAAACCAGTCGAACACACACAAAAACCTCTTTCTCCCTCACGATATATGAAGCAGCTCATCTGTGAACATCACTGAAATTCAAGGATTTTTACTTCCTCTGTTTTTTTAGTTTTGTTTTTTCCCCTTTCTAATGCAGAGTGCTAATACACTCCAATGCAAACACACTCTTAGGTGTGTGTGCGTGTACGTCAGGTCAGGCATGGTGAATGCAGATCAAATATTTCTGGTTAATTGGGAGGTTTAGTACAAGGCCGACTTATCCCACGCACGCACATGCACACGTGCCTGCGCACATGCAATCACACTTAATGTTATTACTTGTCATTCAGAGACTATTTAGTCAACTCATTATTAGAGCTAATACCCTTCATGATTAACAGTAAAAATCTGCCTCTTATAACACACACACACCACGGTAATCCAATCACCCTGTGTGTGTCTGTGTGCAAGACAGGGAGAATGTGCAGTTTCACATAATTTACATAATTATGAGGATGTAACTGTAAGTAAGTTAACTTAAAGTCAATGTGAATTCAAATCAAGATTGTGCAGAGTTTCCGTTTTAACTGGAACTCCCAAAAGGTTGATTCTGTTCATCTGGACGTAGCATTTTCCGTGGGAGAAACATTTTGTCACTCATCCAAGTGTCTTCTTCAGTCTCAGCTGACTGCAGGTTTCCCCAATCTTATAAACAGTACATTTGCATAATGACTGAAACCAGCCCACTGAAGGAACAATGGGCTGTGAGGTGTCATGACCATTGATCAAAGCCCACTGATCAAAAAACGTTTCTCCCACTGAAAACACTACGTCCAGATGAACAGAATCAACCTCTTGGGATCTACGTACCTGGATGATTGAGCATGCATCAAGCCATTTTAACTGGAACGGTTTTCTGTAAAGTGAGTTGCAGACTGTAAATGTGAATATACAGTGCATCTGGAAAGTATTCATAGAGCCTCACCTGTTCCACCTTCACACATTCATTCTCACCTCAATACCAGACGGGGGGGCAGACAATACCCCGTAATGTCAAAGTGATCAAAAACTTCAAATTCTTGCAAAATTATTAAAAAAAACCAAACAAAAGTGTAACATAAATATTCACAGCCTTCACCATGACACTCAAAATTGGGCTCAGTGCATCCTGTTTGCACTGATCATCTGTCAGGTATGTTTAAACATGGTTGGAGTCCACCTGTGGTAAATTTAGCTGACTAGACATGATAACACTCGGTTTATATAAAAGGTCCCATAGCTATAAAAGAAAAATAAAGAAGCAATGAAGTCCAAAGAGCTGTCTGTAGACCTCTGAGACGGAATTGTATTGATGCACAGATCTGTGGATGGGTACAGAAACATTTTTGCAGCATTGTGCCAATGAGCACAGCGGCCTTCACCCTCTGTAAATGGAAGAAGTTTGGAATTCTTCCTTGAACTCTTACAGAGCTCCAGCGTTACTCTGTGGAGAGTGGAGACCCAACCATAAAGACAACCATTCCTGTAACAATCCACTAATCAAGCCTGTATGGTAGAGTGGCCCTATCCTCACTTAAAAGCACATGGCAGCTGAGCCCACCCGGAGTTTCCCAAAAGGCACCTGAAGGACTCTCAGACAATTAGAAACTAAATTTTCTGGTCTGCTTGAACAAAAATTGAACTCTTTGGCCTCAATGCCAAGCACAATATCAGGAGGAAACCAGGCTCATCACCTGGCCAATACCCTCCCTACAGTGAAGTGCAGTGGTGGCAGCTTCATGCTGTGGGGCAGAGCTTCGTCTTCCAACAGGACAGCGACAATAAGTAACAACTCCCCTTTCAAGTTGACAGAACCTGAGAGGCTCTGAAAAGAAGAACGGAAAAAATTGCCCAAAAGTAGGAGTGTCAAGATGGTAGCATCATACTCACAAAGACACGAGGCTGTAATTGTTGCCAGAAGTGCATCAACAAAGTATTGAGCAAAGGATGTGAATACTTGTGTACATGTTCCATTCTTGCTTTTGGTTTTTTTACTTTTAATACATTTGGAAGACTTTCAAACATTTTTTTTTCACCATCTCATTAATGGGGAAAATTTAATCCAGTTTAAAATAAGGCTGTGTAACATGACTAAATGTAACGAAATGTAAAGCGCTGGGAATACTCTTCAGATGCACTGTGCATGTATATGACAAGGGTTCCTTCCAATATTGGTGGAAAAGGTGTTTTGGAAAACACATTTGTGATACTGATTTTCGTCCTCAAAGATAACATTTTGTACCACATATCAGTAATATGATATGATGTAGCAGAGACAGTAAGGGCTGGATCACAACAACAGGCGTTTTCAGGAATGTCGGGAAATACATGTGAGGAAAATCACAGCTATAAAGAATGAAGCTTTGGTGAATTCTATAAAAGCTGCTCTTCCTTTTCCTGGTCCTGGTATTTGTCATGTTGACCCACTGTCAAAATGTAATAAATTTTGCCATTAGGGATTTTCCATTTGTTTGGTCCAAACAGGTGAATAATAGATTAACCCTCTCAGGCTCAAATTAAGTTTTTGTTGGTACTGCACAAAAGAATACCTGCAGTGGTACTTCTGAGTAAAAAAACCTCATAAAATATGTATGTGGGGTAATCAGGTTGTTAGCTTTTACTTGTTGCAAATCTGTAACGCCTGCCTTGAGAGGGTTGAAAGAGTCAGTCTGCAACTGAAGCCCCAACTCAAACCCTACACAGTTTGATTATTTGGTGGATGTTAAAAGGTTAAGAAGTCTAAACTGGACTTCATTATCAGTGCACAATGATGATATATTGTCACACTGAGCAGAAAGACTTGACTATTTGCACATCCTGCATATATGGAGAACATTTTTAAAATTAAAAATTTGTCTGCATCCACGCTCATTATGAGCTTGACTGTGTGTGTAACAGCAGAGCAGTTAAGCTAATGCTCTGGTATTAATTTGAGGGGGAGGTTATCCTCCTAAGGTTGTTCAGACATGGCCGCTAATCTCACAGGCGGCTCCCCTTTTAATTTAATTACAGTTAACTGTGTTAATATTTCATTAAAGTATTAGTTAGAAGAACGTGTGTTTTAATCAGCCCAATGCTGCCGCCGCAGAGTTCATTCGACCCAGTGTCGTGCTCCGTCCCTGCCATGCCATCATCCGCTGTCTGCTCATCCGTTTGTTCTCTCGAGACTTCCTCATCCTTTCATCCCCTCCTGTAACAGAAGCTGCCACACACAGGCACACACATAAATACAACAAGAACACACACTTATGCAACTGTGCGCATGCAAAAGCGCCGGCTAAATGCCTAGGAATAAATGTAAATGAGAAGTTTTTTGTGTAATCCCCTCCACCAAACAACTCGACTCCTTCTCTCCACTGGCCAGAGCAGATGTCTCTTGTCAATGTGAACAAGCATCAAACGACAAGCCTGTCATATTTTCATATTTAACTATTCATCTCATTCTAATTTATGGAGCTAGGAAACACACGCACACACACACCATGAGATATTTAACATTAAGCACGAAAGGTTTCTTGCAGGACACCTTAAGTATTTGCATTTTCTTATGACCTTAAGTGTAGGTAGCATCTATTACCTGAAGACAAGTCCTTCGCTATACTTAGTACCTCAGCTTACTTTGCTGTGTTGTGTAGTGCACATCATGCAGTGCTATGACTGTATTTTACTGTCACGAATAACTTAGATCGTTATTCTTTTCTTCTCCAAATTCTTTGGAGAACTATTTTCTTCAAATAACTTTTTAAAATTTTATAGAACAGAAAATACTGTGACTAAACCATGATATATCTGTCCTACATTCCCATGGCTTGTTCAGTATTCCAACCACACTCTGATCCTGATCCTCATCCTTGATCTTTGACATTCAGTGACTCTGGTAATTCTCAGCTGCTTGACACAGGATTTGGTCTGCTGCCCGTCTCTGTAGGAAAGACACCATTCACTTCTCAGAAAATAATTTCCTCCTTGGCTTCAGTTTTCTGAAGAAATCACTGTTTTAGCAACCCCCGAAATAGAAGATTTGGGGAAAAACTCGAAAGCCAAAAAAATCACTTCCTAACCCCACAGTGGCAGGAGGTCGCCGTACAATCACTAAAGACTTTTTCCATGTAGGAGCTGCCACCTTTTCTCTTAGAAACTGCACAGGCTACAGTGTAGTCACACAGTAAGCTACCTGCCATGTGTGGTTTGGGTGGATGGTGGTCATGTAGCACCATAGTAACCAGAAAAAGTCTAATAATAGTTTTGATGTTTTTGCCAGTAAAAACATTTTCAGAAACACTGTCTTGCATTCAGAATCAATAGATTTACACTGTGGATTTCACCAAAAATCTGGATTTTCTTCCTGATTTCACAAACCTCATTTATTTTTATCATTAACCAAATTAGTATGGAAAGAAAGGTTTAAAGGGAAAGTCAGACAAATCCTTCAAAATAAGCACCATTCACTGCAGTAAGAGCAGCCTATTGAGCCAACTGGTAGCTAGAGCTGGTCATCTACTGGCAGTAACTATAGAGTGATTGCAATCAATATCAGACCGTCAGACAGAATTTGCAGGTGAAATATTAATTCAGTTGTATCTATCAACATCTATCTTCCCATCAATGTCTAGTTGTTTTAGTTGAGTTTGGAAAGAATGAAACTGCACGGAGAAAAAGTTGGGACAAACTGCATCTAATACTGGGAAAAGCTAGCAGTGAGCTTGTCACTCACCGGTGGCTTTATAGCGAAGTTGCTTTACTGTCGAATTAATAAACCATGAATAAACTTAATGCTGTAAAATTATTGGTTTAACTTAAAAGCGAGTTTGAGATGCGTATGCGTATTAAGTGCTCACTACAGATGCGTGTGCAGAACAGATGGCCGGTTTAGATGCAGTGTATACAGACTGATTTACCTTTTACATTAAAGAAGGGATGATGGACAGAGAAAAGAGCAGAGAGGGGGAGCTGAAGAGTAAAGTAGTATTTTTTTTCACTCCTGTGTACGTCCATATGATTCTGCTTATATACTACTTGTATATTAATATATGTGCACGTCAGTAGTAATATTTGAAGCTTTGATACACAGATGGTAGTGACGTCTACACCTGCTCTCTACAGGGCCCCGTGTTCTTGTGTGTGTGTGTTCGTGTGTGTGTGTGTGTCCAACACCTGAAAGAGACCTGTCAGCATTCCTCTCTGAACTACCTCTGTCGTCTATTAATCTCTTTCATTCTCTCGTGCCGCCTCTCTCTTCCTTCCTCTGCCTCCCATTAATTCTTTCTCACACTTTCCCTCTCCCTCCCTCTCTCTAATCTATTAATCTCTCTCATTCCTTCCTTCCGTCTCCCAGTTTTCTTGTTTCTTTCCCATCTTCCGCTCCTCTGTAATCCCTCTAAGTCTGTGCTTTTAAAGGTGTGGCTTAAATAGCCACAGTTAAATTTGATTTACTGCTTCTGTAATGACCACCAAAAATATATAGAAGGCAGTGATCTGCAAATCATTTGAAGTGTATTTAGATAAAAATAGTACAAATGCAATGTATCAAATGTCGCAATGAGAAAGTTTGTTGTTATTGGCAGTGTGCATTCTTTCAGCATTATGTGTTTTTAGTTTCATCATTTCTGTTTGACAGGTCTCAAACATTTTGGAGTATTTAACTGTGGAACCACGGATACGTGCAAACCTGCACACTCTCACACTCAAGATGATTCAAAAGTCAAAAGAGAACATTATTTATTCACGTATTTGTTTAAATATGTGGAATCTGGTGTTAATTAAAACATTTCAGTAAGGAGCTGGAGGTCCTAATGTGTTTTATTAATTGTGTTTCATATTAGTGCAGTGACCATGCACAAACACAAGGATAGCCTCATAATTAGTGCTTCCTATGTGTAAAAACATATGCTTTACAAACACATATAGAAACACTACCAAGAGGAAATCAATAAGTTTGGTGTAATGTGGATTTTTTTCATGTGATTAAAATATGTTTTCTTGGCTGTGAGAAATACAACTGACAACTTCACATATGTTACCGTACACGCAAAGGTGTGGAGGCAGAGAGAGAGAGGGGGGGGATTACTAAGGTGTGTGTGTGTGTGTGTGGCAGGTGTGAATCGAGGGGGGGGAAACAGAGAACTGTTTACAGTGCTTACACAGAAACAGACTCCTGACGATCATATGGAGGTGAAGGATACTATATTAAGTTTTTAACCAACACTTCTGCCCTTAATGCTACAACTACTGCGAACAGTACTTCTACACCATCAATGCAAAGCCACCATTAGGTGACAGTTTCCATGACTGAAATGTGAATGTGAAATTGCCTCCAGTGGTCAAAGGCACGACTTCAGCATTGAAATAAATAATTGTGGGCTTTTTTGGATAGTTTCTACCATTACAACAATTGGTGAATTAACCAAAAAACTAGTAACAGACTACTAGTCTGTTACTTGGGATTGTTAGCAGACATGTGTTCAAATGCAGAGTGCAGAAACCAAGTGGTTGCTTCATTCATTTTTATGTAAAGTCTGTGTTACCGCCAGCTATGGAATGTAAAAGGCAAGGGCCATCCCCAAGCTATTTGAAATAATAAGGCCTTTTCACCAAGCTGTTCCCTCCTTTGTACTCCCTTGTCTGCACCTATGCTGTAGTCCTTACACTTGCTTCCAATTAGCCAATCACCTCTTCAGTATAAATATCTCCTGCTAGCCACCAGATTGTTTTAAGCTTTTCTAGCCATTATCTTGAGTTGCTAGTATTCCTGGGCCATAAAATAAGCTCTGAGATCGGCAACTTTGAGTTTCCTGTTCCAGAACAGCTGATCAGAGTTAATTCAAGTCTGAGTATTTTCACTCCGAGTTAAGTACACGCGTGAGTGAAAAAAGAGAGCCAACATCAGTTGAGCTCTGATACCACGACTCATCATGGTAACGGGTAAATTAAGACTCTCCATTTTAACCAAGTGAACCGAGGATTATGAACGTGTGCCAGTGTGCACCATGATGTTTATCACACCAACCCTCTGCATTCTGTACATTGTTACCTGCATGTACAAACTTCAGTTGCTTATGTTTATAGGACCACCTTGTGTCTTCCTTTTATATTTTATTTTCCCTTGTTGTAAGAGCTCTGTAACACCGACATTTCTCATCCGTGGGATAATAAAGGTTTATTCTATTCTATTCCTTCGCTACATCCATGAATCTTCTCTGTCCTCTTCCATGTTTCGTCCTGCCTGGAAGCTCCATATCCAAACTGTTTTGTCCAATATATTAACATTTATTTTTAAAGCTAATTATTCAGCTGTAACCTGACAGCAAATGACTGGATTCAGATTTGGTCTGATTGATGAGCCTTCCCGCTGAGCAAGCGGATTCAGATGCAGACCTTATTTGTTGATCCACTATGGTTGATGCAGTTCGGAGTCACTGGGCAGATCCACTGATTTCAGACACTGTACCTTTCAAAATGTAGTTTGACATCATTTACTGACTTGAACCTCAATGCATGAACACATTTCATCACAGATGTAATCAGATTACTATTAATGTCTATATCTGCAGTCTTAACAGTCACCTAAGCCACTCACATCATCTTTTAGCTGTAAATGTGAACGTGGCTGATTACAATATGACAAATGATTGATTACTGATCACTGTGTTCTGTATTTAAAGGTATCTTTTCATTAAATTGTATTTCTGCAGTAATGTACAGTAGCCTGAAGGTTTCAAATGCAAGGGAACAGCATGACAGCTGCATTACTGTCCACAGTTGCAGATTTAGAAAGATGGAGGCTACAAATTTAAATCTGAGCTGATTACAAATTTATGATGTAATTGCTGTATCAGTCCTTATACACGATAACCAGTTCTTTGCTCTGCTTTGTGCTTTGACTTCACCTTTATGAAGGAAATGAAATGGGGTGTCAGTCAGCTGGTTCAGGTGCAGCAGGAGGGGAGGAATCAAAGAGAAATTCTGGGTTTGTTGAAGAAAATCCTCCAGCGAGCAGGTTAAGTTCAGAGAGTCTGTTACCACGGTAATTGACTCACAGTTTAACTGATGTCACTGGCATGCGACACAAACACAACACAACAATGGAGGAGATTCTTGTGAAGGAGTTGCATCATTCATCCAGTGACCTCACTCCCTGGCCAATCAGTGACACGAAGTCTGTTGATGTTACAACTCAGCTCACTTGGAGCCCTGAGTAGGTACTAAAAACTAGGCACTTTTTAAAGTTGCTAAAGGCTGTGCAGATGTCAGCTAGTTAAAACCAAATGCATGACATTTGACATCAGTGTGCATGGATCTTCAGACTCTTCAGTTTAGTTGTTTTCAAAAACAACTGGAAGGTGATGTGGCCAAGTACAGCAAAACCTAACCAATTGTTAGATAATTAGACTCAATCCAAAATGAAGTTGACCCTAACAGAGAGGAAAACAAAGTTACCATAATTCACTATTATATAATTTAGGGCTGTTCGATATAACGCTATATATCGGATGACGATATAAAAACGTCTATCGTTTCATTTTACGCTATCGTTTGTTTCGTGGTGTCGCAAAATAAACAGTTTACAGCAATATTTTTTCAGCGTTTTGATGGTCACTGTAGTGGCTATATTAATTTCTTAAAGTTCTCTCTTTCTTTTATATTTAATATAACCACACTATGGACGGACAAGCGCCTGTTTTTATGCGTTGTTGTTAGCAACAACGACGATAAAACCATCGCGTGTCCGCTTGTTTATTTTCCACATAAACCTTTCAGAATAAAGCTCAAGATCCTGTTGAGACTTTTCAAAATAACCTGAATCACGTGAAAGATGAGAAGCAAAAAAGAGCCATCAGGTGCTAAAAAATAAACCTTAGACTCAAACGTTAAAACAGGCTTTTCCCCGCAGCACGCCATGTAATAAATACTCACAAAGAAAACTGAGGCCGTTACAACTTATGTCTTAAAATGTATAGTTTCATGCATCGGTTAAAACACTCGACTCCAGGTACACGACGCCCAGCTGGAAACACTTCACGCAAGTCGAGCTGCCCGAGATTCACAGAATTTTCAGAAAATGTAAAATTTTTGTGATTTATATCGTTATCGGACGATAGATGTCTTATATCGGGATATGAGATTTTGGTCATATCGCACAGCCCTAATATAATTTGATCAAGTCATAATTTGAGATACACAGACTGATTTGCCAGAAACAGGAGGACCCGTCAAGAGATTAAATCCTTCCTGTTTTTAAGTTTGTAGATTTTTTTTTAAGATCTTAAAATGATAATAAATATTTTTTTGTTCAAGCTGAGCATCTTGCATGGACATATCAGCTCTGGATATTCTACATTTTCTATCAGCTATGCATTAGCCCAGCTTTAACAGCACACATTGATGCTTATACTGCTGCCCTTATAACACAAACATTTATATCATGTCATTTGCTGCTGTTTTTTTGCTAGTGCTACTCAATGCATTAGTTTACAGCCAGTTTTCACTTTTTTTCTGTCAAATATATTTAATGTCTTGCTCCAGTTTCTTGGTGTTACAGAAAGTAATTACAGCATGAGGTAATAGCTGGTGATTACTACAGACTGCTTACTGCTGCACCAGCAATTAACCTTTCAACTATTAGTCCTGTTTAAACACACAGCCCAACGCTAATGTAACACGCTCTGTTTAAAAAGCAGACTGGGTAATTGGCTTTTTGGCATCAGAGTGGTCAGTATGTGTGGTTGTGTGTGTGTATGAGAGAGCAAGCGAGAGAAAACAAGCAGGTAGTTTATGTGTATAAATGAGAAAAATTCCAGATTCATATGAGATGGTTGTGTTTACAATGTGTGGGAAAAAGTTAAGAAAAAAAAAACGTGAGTGGAGCTGGAGTGCGTGTGCATTATGAGAGGGTTTTTGAAAGAGACCATGACATCAGCTGGCTGCATCTCAGCAGCCAATTTTACAGGAAAAAAAATACAGGAAATTAACATTCCTACACAAACACCCCCAACATTTCCACCACAAACCCGCACCTGTTGAACGGCTGGCAGTGTGTGTCCACTTCTGACACTTGCATACAAATGAAAGTTCTTTTTTTAACCTCCTCTACATTAAAAGATTGAAGCCCTGAATCTTTTCTTTGCTAGCTTTATTTCCTTTAGCTGCTGTTGTCCTTTATTTTCCTGCACAGCAAATGCAGCATGGCCAAATTCAGATCAAATCAGATTTGATTTCAAAACTGTTAAAGTGTCTATATATGTCCACACCAGAGAGAGTGTTAATTTAACTCTTTTTGGAGAGTTAGTACCTTAACTTTGATTTAGTGTTAAATACCAAATCTGTCTGGAGTTGATAATTTAACACTTATTAATGCTAACTAGGTGTTAAAATTTTATATATTAACTCTCACAGAGTATTTTATTTTAACTACATAAGAGTTATCTTCTAATTAATTCTAAAAGGTGTAAATTTTACTGTTCGGAACTTTTAAAAATTCCTTAGGAAATAAAAATTTATTAAAAAGAACCAATGTTTTTCTGGGAAAAAACATTTATTTTGAACTATACACCACAATTTAAAAACATTTTCTAAAACATGTAACAATATGGAACAATGTGCATGCTCTCGCTTTCATTACAATATTGTTTATCAAAGGGTCTGACGTAGGTGAGCTGGTCAATGCAAATAACAGCATGCTCATTACTCTTTTCTTCAATATAATGCACATGTCCTCCATTCATCACTTTGTGGAACTTTCTGCTCTCCCCATGTTCCACCTTTGCAAACATATCCAATAAAGCAGTAATTAACTGCACAAATAATCTGGTAAACAATTGCAGCACTCTGGTGGCCCCTAGAGACAAAGCACGTACAAACTCCAAAAGATACACAAACTCCAAAACACAACCGAAGTGCTCCAAGATGCTAGGGGCAGTGTTGAGCTTCTCTCTGAGCAAAGCACACTGACTGTTAGCTAACGTCAGATTTGACTCCACCATAAACCAAGCGTTCATTGTAATTAAAAACAAATCAAACAAACAACAGTTTGCACATTACCTTTCTTATAAAGCGTGGTTGTTCTATCCTTGCAGGTGTTTTCCAACGGTATCCAACTCCATGTGTTTGCAACAAACTCTCCGTTTATTTTGCAAATCGAGCTCAACACTGCCCCTAGCGTCCTGGAGCACTTCTTTTGTGGTTTGGAGTTTGCATGTGTTTTGGAGTTTGTATGTGCTTTTTGGAGTTTATAAGTGCTTTGTCTCTAGGGCCACTGTACAGCACAGTAAAAGACAATTCTAGATACAAATCCACTGCCCATATATAAAGGCAATGCTATACCGAGAGTACGTTTGTTAAAATGGCGCAGCATATGCGCTGACGTAGTCAGCACATCTGCTACTGCTGTTTGCTTGGTTTTTGTGGGAGACAGTTTTCAGGCTTCAAGTAGCGCTATAATTTTGTTGCCAACATTTCACCTTCTAAACACTATTTTGGGTGTATCTGAGTTAGCAAAAAGTTTGACCAAATATAATATGCAAGCTTTAGAATTTGCCCACAAACAATAAAGTTCAGTAAACTAAAACAGATCATGCTATCGCTGAGCAACGTGGCTAATGCCTTTCATATAGTTTTGTCTCATCTCAAAAAAGCCACAGAAGTAAAAGCTAATAATGACTAAAACAATCTCAGAAAAAAATGACCAAGCGTGGCAAACAACTCAGAAATATTTAGAGCAAAATGTTCTGAAACGGCTTCGCTTCAGCTTTGGTCAGAACCTGTGATGCTGGGGGCCGGAGTCTGTGAATTTACTCTATTAGTGTCAGAGCCCCTTTAGGAGTTCAGAGTTAAGAGGTCAAGAGTTAATGTTTCCATTGTAACGCTTACAGATTTGATATAGAAACACTCATTTTTAACACTCAAGTTTAACTACTATCATTTTACACCTCTTTAAAAGAATGTGACTCTACACAGCAAATCCAGCATGTCCAAATTAACACTGTCAGATTTGATTTCAACACTTTTAAAGTGTCTATATGGGTCCACACCAGAGAGTGTTAATTTAACTCTTTTTGGAGAGTTGGTATGTTAACTCTGATTTAGTGTTAAACACCAAATCTCTCTGGAGTTGATAATTTAACACTTGGTGTTAAGAGTTTATATATTAACTCTCAAAGAGTATTTTAGTTTAACTACGTAAGAGTTATCTTCTAATTAATTCTAAAAAACTGGAATTTTACTGTTCTGAGCTTCTAGAAATTTCTTTTGGAAATAAACATTTACTAAAAAGACGCAATGGTTTTTGAAAAACATTTATTCTGAACTGTGCACCACAATTTCAAAACATTTTCTGAAAGATGTAACAGTGTACATGTTCTCACTTTCATTAGAATTTCGTTTATCAAAAGGTCTGACATAGGTGAGCTGGTAAATGCAAATAACAGCATTCTCATCACTTATTTCAATAAATACAAAATACAATATGCATGTCCTTCATTCATCACTTTGTGGAACTTCAACGCACTTCTGCTCTCCCCCATATTCCATCTTCACAAGCATATCCTATGTGGAGATTGAAAACAAAATTAGCTGACACTAATTAATGGCACAAATCAATTGCAGCACAGTAAAAAAAAAAAAAAGGAATCCTTTGAGCCATTACTTGTGTAAAGTATTTTCCCAAAAGACAAGGACACAGACAACAGGTAATACTGAACTAAATGTAAAACCTCAACCTTTTTCATTTTTACCTAAACCGTGTGCACAAAACTCTGGAGGAATCTAAGTGCTAACGTAGAACTCAGTCGGGACTCGGGACATCTGCTACTGCTGTTTGCTCGTTTTTTATGGGGGATCGTTTTCAGGCTTCAAGTAGCACCATTATATCAACATTTCACATTCTAGACATTGTTTTAAGTGTATTTGACCAAGAAATTTGACTGAAAATTCACATGCAAGCTTTTTTTCAAGGCTGTGGTATTTGCCCGCAAACAATACCTTTCAGCTAGCTAAAACAGAATATTATGCTATCACCGAGCAACATGGCTAATGCCTTTCACACAGCTTTGTCTCAACTCCAAAGAGCCACAGAAGTAAAAGCTAATAACAATAATTGAAACAATCTTTGAAAACATGACTTACCAAGCATGGCAAACAACTCAAATATGTAGAGCAAAATGTTCTGAAACGGCTTCACTTCAGCTTCGATTGGAGCCGTGCTGGGGGCGGAGTCTGTGAATTTAATCTGTTGGTGTCATAGCCCCTGTAGGAGTTCAGAGTTAAGAGGTCAAGAGTTAATGTTTCCATTGTAACACCTCCAGATTTGAAATAGAAACACTCATTTTTAACACTCGATTTTAACTACTATTATTTTACACCTCAGAGTTACATTAAAAGAATGTGACTACTTAGAGTAAAATTAACTCTAAGACTACTAACACCAAAACATTTAACACTTTTGAATTTGCTGTGTACTTAGAGTAAAATTAACTCTACTGACACCAAAAGATTTAACACTTTTGAATTTGCTGCATGGAATTTGCTCCTTTTGAAGCTCAAATATAACCAGTATTTGTTACCTCGCTGTACAACCTGAACATCATATGTTCACAGAGATGGTCTCTCTGCACGAAGACAAACTTTGAGAAATGCTGTCAGAGAGAATTGCTTGGGTTGGTTTGATGTTTCAATAAAAATGTCAGACTTTGGCTCAGGAGACTGACAATTTCAAGCTGTTTCCCAGTAATAGATTTGTTGCCATAGCTTTGGAGTCCGGTTTAAGTAATTTCCTATTTTATTTTGAATGTTTTTTATTCCAGTTACTTTTACTTCCTTGTTTGGTTTCCTGCCATTTTTCTGTTCAATTGTCCAATCAGTTATCAAAGTATACACATCCCAGTTTCTTAGCATTTATTTGATTATCTTGGTAGTAACAGTAATCAAGTTTTTCTTAGTGTCACCAGTTTGAATTCCTCATATTGAAACAGACAAAAGCACTACCTACAAAGAGGGAAAATGCAACAGAGAACAGAGGGAGGTGCAAACAATGAATACGGGGAAGGAATAATGAGGGAACAGTCCACAGGTGAGAACACAGCTGACACTAATCCAGGCTAAAAAGACAAGGGAAGCAAAACTGAACATACACACCAGGCAGGACACGATCAAAGTAAAACAAGAACCAACACACACAGAGACTAGATGACAAAACTAAGACCAGAAAATACGAATTTTAAAATATTTAAGAAACCAGAATCAAAAAAAGTCCAAATGCATAAACACTGGGTCACAGACCTGGGACCATGACAATTTCATTCATAATATGAATGATTTTGACCAAAATAATTGTGCATTATTGTTCATTTGTGTTAATATGCCAGTGTAAGTAGGTGTATTAGCTTGCTTGAGTTTGCTTAACATTGAGCCAATTATTCCTCACGTGAAATTTGTATTACACAGTTAAGAACTAAAACATTGTTAAAATGTGACTCCTAAGAAGTCCTTCCCCATAAAGGGAATAAAACAAAACTAGGCTTGAGTGCTGTGTGGTCAGGATGTTAATATTTGTTGGATGGAAATATTTTTGCTTTTGTTTTCCTTCTCAGTTCTTACGGCATGCTGAGAGTGTGATAACAGCATGTTAATGGAGCCACAGCACTAAATATTTTGTGAACCCCCATTTGAAGAGTTAGACCACCATTCGTCTTCAATAAGGTACCGTATGACATTCCTACTGTTTTCCTGGATTATGCTCAATGGCAATGTATTTTTATTTTCAGTGCTCAGCCATACCAAACCTTCTGTGCAAAGATTTGTAGAAAGGAAGTTTTTTTTTTGTTTTAAAGCTAAGGTTATTGAGATGTCATGGCTATCCTAAATAAATGATGTTGAGATGTGGTTTAGGTGAGACAAACACTTGATTTTAATAAGACAAAGATTGTATTTACCATTAGTAAAAACAACTATTTTAAATTCACCCGCTTACCTTTCAGTGCAGAACAGTCAAGATTTACTTCCTTGCATGACGGGCTGGAACAAAATGTAATCTGGAGGTAAAAATGTTTGACTAACAATATTTGTGTGTAGATTACTTGACTTTTTTTAAGCATTCATCGATTCAGTCTTTCCACCACTTTCACAGAAAAACACATTTGCATTTATTTTCCCTGATTGGTTGAGGAAGGAGAAAAATTAACTTTTTCTAGCACAGGTTACTTGTTAGTGTTAATGCTCATCAGTGTTAATTGGCATGAATCTATTAATAAATGAGGGGAGGGAAAAGGTGGCTGAGAAGACGCTTTGTCAGATTTGCAGTTAGAGGATGTAACGGCATTGGGTGTGGCGGGTCTATAATAGAAGTATTTTACATCCTCTCCGAGTGTCAAGAAGTTCCTTCACACTTTTGCTGTTATTTATTTTGATGCTGTTTCTGAATCTAACTCTTTACAATCGGCAGCAGCTCGTGTCAGTCTTTTTTTGTATTTTTGTGTTGTACCGTTAAATTGTAGGAGACACTATAGCGCAGAATGACAATGAAGCTTTTGTGTGAGTGTTTTTGTGCAGACCTGCCTGGTTCACATGTAAATGTGTAGTAATATGTGTAGTTGCCTGTGTTTTTTATTATGCATGACAGCAGGTCTGAGGCCATAAAGCACCAATAAACCCAAACCTGAAATCATCAAGGAGGCTTCATGCTGGGACTAAGAGACAGTAAAGCAGAAGGAGAGCGTGAACTCACCAGTGTTGGGACAACATTAGCTCAGGTGTTATACATACATTGCTTCCTAGAGTCTGGGACACCATTGTGCAAAACAGTGACCGGGATTTTGGAATGATATGATTAAATGTCATAGCTGGAATGTCCAGGTGTCTGTATACTTTCAGACAGACAGAGTTATGAATATTTAGTTCCTACAGACATGTTTTAGACATAGATGTATATAGATATATAAGATACATAGATATATAAACTCACACTGTGTACCTAGGTATTGTTCAAGAACAATACATTATTGGACACTGTATAATTCTTGAGATTAATGATGATCAAAAGATATACAACTAATCAGCTTAAATTTTGGTGAAATGTGTACAGTGCACCATCCATCCATCCACCCACTGGGAGGCCACCACTTGCAGCAGAGACCCCCAGGCTGAGAGTAAACCCTCCAGTGTGCCTGGGCCTTTCTTTTACCTCAGTAATCATTAAAAACTGCTTTGCTTTCACATCTGTCAGTCTCCTGCTCCCCTCACTTGGGAACAAGACCCAGAGATACATAAACTCCACACAGGCCAGCAACTCACCCCTGACCCAGAGTGGGCACTCTACTCTTTCCTGGCTGAAAACCATGTCCTCAGAGTTGGAGATGCTAATTTTCACTCCTGCTGCTCCAGATTCAGCTGTAGACCACCCCACTGTGAGCTGGAGGTCACTGCCTGATGAAGTAAAATAAACCACCTCATGAGCAAAAAGCAGACAGGTGATCTTGACGCCACCAAAGTGGAGATCCTCCACCACTTGGCTGGGTGTCTATGGTTAACATAAACCGAGGTCTTCTGTTAAAAATACATCAACAAGACAAAACTGTCTGTTGTACATTTAAAAAATTAGGTTGGTTTAAGTTTACAAGTTTGGAAAGCACAGTTAAGTGCTCTTGTTGTTACCAGTGAACACAGGTGTCACCATACAATGAATACATAAAGAGCTTTTCATTTTGAGGTTCTGTATCAAATGTCATGATATACGACCAACATAAAACAAGTTGTACATATACTGTATAAAGGTTTTGGGGTTTTGTCAGTAAAGTCACACAAGCATACACATACTTTATGAACACACACATACACACAGTCACACCTGTTATAGTGAAACCTTGGCAGAGTTTTATTGTGCCTGTTCGTCTGCTTGCCAATTTCAAGCGTTCCTCGTCCGTCTCCGCTAATAGACTTTGTTACGATGCCAGAGGTTCAGCGCGTCTTAAATCACTCAGCCAGTCCAACTCTGACAGTGCGTTCTGTGATGTTTAATTAGGAATAATAGTTTCTAATATTTCTCCAATTAGGGCCTGTCTCCCGTTTAGTCAGGGGAGTTGTGTTAAGTGAAAGAAAGGCAGAGAAAGAAATTGAAAACTAGAATTAAAATGACTGTACAGGTAATGCCAGGTTGATGCATCCCTTGGGAAAAAACTGGCGGTGCTGATGGATTTCTGACTAATGATTCATTTAAGCTCTTCTCGGAGGAAATTGTTAATTAGTTTGAGGCTTAAAGTCCAAATGTTCAAAACGGTGAAGCGTGTTTTTTAAAAAAAGGACATCTAAAAGGGATTGCTGGTGGGCACCTGTATGTGTGTGTATGGGGGTGTTGTTTAAGGCAGTGATTTAAAAAGGCTGGTTGGTGAACTACATGATGCTAAATCATTCTGCAACTAAAGAAACTGCTATGTTGTGATGCCAAAACCTCGCGAAGGCTCTATTCTATCTGTTTTTCATCCATAGAAACTAAACATGGGTACCTAGCATTGGTCAGTCCAGTCGTCCAAATCCTGAGAAGTATTTGGTGTTCTAATTTTTTTAGCCTAAAGAAATATTTGTTAAGAGGATATTTGTGGAAAGAATTTAAATCAGAATTTAAATCAGGTGGAGATCCCAACACAGCACAGTGCAGAGCAGGAATCAGTCACAACAGGTATTACATTGATCGAGTAATGAAAGAAAATGCTGGTGTCAGGGTGGGTTGCAAAGTGGCTTGCAGATGTGTAGCAACTGTGGGCAGGCCAAAGCATCTTTAAGGGGATGTCCTGTGTAAAATTTGACAGCTGGATGCAGATTAGTTAATCGGGTGATGCGCCGAGATTACAGCAGAGTTTAAAGTCATAGCTTGTCTTCACTAACGCTGTGCTCGATTTTCAGGGGCTGGTCACAGTTTTGGAAAGTGAAAACTCGGTTCTTGTGATCAAAGTTGAGTTGCGTTTTTTTTTTTTTTTTTTTTTTTTTTGTTTTAAATATCCGTAATAGAATATTTTAAAGTGACAACTATATTTCTGGTAAATAAGACATTTTTTGGAGACTGTTTTTTGGTACATGAAGATATGTTCTGAGAGGGAAACATTTTAGGGAAATAATTTATAGTAGCACTATTTTCAGTGCAGTACATTATATATACTTACTCATGGAGAGCAACTCATTTTACTAATCTTTAGAATACTTTTGCTTTACTTGATGACAAACTCTGAGATAGACTGCCACATAACTCCATGTTAACCATGTAATGCTAAACATAATGCTGAACCCCAGTGCTAAGAGGATGTGGGCAATATTGTTATTTTCATATTGAAGTATTACCAGAAAGCCAAGGGGAAAGTGAAAGGGTAAAGGGTTAATGGACAGTGTGAGCTGGAGTTGGAGTGTGTGTGAATGTTAGATAAAGCACTCATGTATGGAAAAGCATGCATGTCTGAATGTGTATGGGATTGGGTGAATGAATGGGCGAACGAGGCTTAAAAGTGCTCCATAAGCACCAATTCATTTGCTCTTTACACTTCCTGTTATTAAGTTGTTGTTTTTTTTGAAAGAGAAAACATTTTGACAGTGAGTAAGGATATCTTTCATATTTTTCAGTAAGTTGATTAAATGTGGACATTTTTTTTAATGACTGGACATTAAGGTGTTTGTGTAGTTGCATATTGTAAAATTCAGCACATTTTGAAAATGAGGATAGTTTTTGGGAGGTCTCAGTGCTTTTTTTTTTTTTTTTTTTTTTTCGCCTGTCCCATTTGGTTCTTTAGCCGTCAGAATTGTTGTCTGAAGACCAACAAGGATACCCAATGGATTTATTTTGCCAAATGGATCATCATGGCATTGCCGTATTGGTCCATTTGACCGACCTTTGTTTTTATTATTTATTTTATTTTCAGTTGTTACAGACGGGACAGACATGAGTGAGGGATAGGAAAGGGAGAAAGAAAGAGGAAGGAAAAGAAAAACAGAAGGGGAGAGGGACAGTGAGAAAGGGGGGAAGAAAAAATATCTCCGGGATCACCTGTTGAGAGAAAAAGAATAGAAAACAAGCAAAAAAAACAAAACAAAGCAATATACTATACACAACACCATCGCATTAATCTAGCTAAGTGTAAACAGCAGTAAATACTAAATATTGAATGTTGTTGTGCAGCACGCAGGACAGACAGCGCACAATGTGCTTTGAAGTAGCAGCCAAGAAAGGTGTGATTTAAGTCTACGAACAGTGAACACCCGTGTGCACACCTGTGTGGATCGGCGCGCTTGTATTCAAATGGTTTCCCCATGTAATGGTCTGCTAGAGGATGTAGAGAGCCATAGCCCCGTCCCCCAGGGCATGAAGCAGGCATGGAGGAGATCCAGGCCCCAGACATCCAGAGGCCCCAGAGTGCAAGAGCCCAAGGAGGACCACCGGAGGGGCATCCGTGCCACCTTCATGGGAAGGGCTGAGCTTTTTCTTTTTTTAATAACTGCAGCTCTGTCATTGGGGAACAGGTTCTTGCTGACTTGCTGGAGTACAGTTATAAAGTAAAAAGCATCAGTGTCAATACAGTAATTGGATTTTTGCTTTCCTTTCATCTTATGTCCAGTTCTGATTTGGCCTACACTTCTTGTGTCTTTAATTCTGCTGCAGACTATTAAAACCCCTATTAAACATTTTTTGATATTAATGCTGTTTCTGTATAAGCCATTCTTGCCTTTTTAGGTATTTATTAAGAATAAAACATATGCAACTAATTTATGTTGTTGGGTTCTTTCTGTTTGTTGAGTTAAAATTGGGTTTGTTGATAAAAGCAGCAGAGCTGTTTCACAGTAAAGCGCTCTGATTTCGGGTTTTGCTTATTGGGTCACTGAAGGCTTTTGTCCTGTAAATAGGACCAAGCTCTCTCTCTCTCTCTCTCTCACACACACACACACACACACACACACACACTGCTGTTTACAGCAACAAGAAAGAGTCACTGCAAATGGATTTATCAGAGGGTGTTGTGTTTTAGGATGTCCGTTCAGTGAAAGTAGGTCACACACGCACATACTCTCTATCTCTCTCTCACACACACACACACGGTCTCCAGCATGGACTGAAAAATTACAACCATGCATACACACTCTAACATGTGTGGCAGTTGTTTTCATGTCTTTTTTTCTCTCATACTTATTAAAATATTTTTTTCAATCCATAAGCTTGAGCTTCAAAACTCTCTTTTACAGTCTCAGTGTTTGTGTGTGTTTGACTGTGTTTGTGTGTGCATGGAGGCTACTTCTGCTTGGATTTGTGCCTTTGTATGCTTCGATTTGTTTGGACCAGTTTCAAGTTGACACCTTGTGAGGGAGGATGATTTTTTTGTGGTTTTTCTTTTTTTTTTTCTTTTTTTTGACGGTATTTTTAGAGAGCAACAATATTCTCAAAGTGAGGAGGTTTAAAGAATTAAATTTTGAGCAATTGTGGGAGTTTCTGGACTGCCTTTTCTGCCAGATGGTAAAGTTTTGGGAAAAGTGAGCACAAGTGAACATTTACATTTACGGCTGCACTTGAGAAGTAAATAAAAAAAGATTCTGAGTGAGTTTAAGTGGCAAAACTTAAAGACAGAACATTTTTCAACAGTGAAAACACCTTTGAGTATTCTATGAAGTTGAGCTTGCTGTGTCATTAGCTCTGTCTCCTCTACAGTTGTTGGGGCTTTTATACTTTCATCACTTCATTTACTGGCCACCATTTAACACAAGTATCTAAATTACAGAAGTTCACATTACACAGTGTATTTAAGAGAGCACTAACAATAGTATTTGCACTGCTACTGCTTACGATGGACTGTTTCCAAACTACAACTTCCACACTGACAATCATAATTCGATGGATACGTGGATTTCTTGTAATGGCATCACACACATACAGACAGGGTCCTTGGATTTAGAAAGCCAAGGATTAGGATTACAAATGTAGCAGTTAAGTAAGGCAAGTATTTCAGTGATTAGATGCTGTTTTCATTTGCTTTGCTTTCGCTTGCTTTTAAAATTTTGCCTTCACTTGCTGGTTGGAGTTATGGCAGCTGAAGTCAGTGGGCACAGTTTAGAAAAAACACTGGAGTTCAGTTTTGTAGCTCGAAGCTGTCAAAGTGCCCTTTGAGCACAATGCTGAAGGCCTGACTGTTCCTGTTGCATCCATCAGAGTTTGTTCATGAAAAAGTGCAATCAAGTAAATTTCATTTGACCAGATTCCCTTAAATGTAACATTTTATGTTGCTCTTATGTAACAATATTACACAGAAAATTTGCATGTAATTAAATTTGTTAAGGTCAGCATTTTCACAATGCAAACACGCACATTTTGTGAGTGCGTGTTTGTCTGTGTGCACACAAATCTGTGTGCAAATCTGGCTGTTAATGACGTTGCAAGGAGCTCAAGATGGAAGCTATTTTTACAGGTTCAGCGTGACAGTTGACAGTTAACTTTGTGTCACTTTTGTACAGTAACAGGAAATTGTGACTACTGTCTGATGATGTCATAATGTTTGTTAAGACAGGCCATTTGAGCTCAGCTGCAATCCCAGATCAAATGGCAGCTCAGCTGATACTCTTTTGCACATCCAATTGGCCAACCGCAAATAGGACAAGATGCTTAAGATACTTTGGGCTGCCCACAGCTGCTGCACATCTGCAAGCTGCTTTGCAGTCCACCTCCACTCCAGCTGCTTCTTTTCATGCTGTATCTGACTTAATCAATATCCTATCTGTTGTCAGTGATGCCTCCTCTGTTCTGTGCTGATAAATCTCAGTGTGACTGTAGGTGCAGAAGTAGGTGTTCATCAGAAAAAGAGTTTAATTATGAGAAGCTTATTATGCTTGTGCTTTGAGTTTCCTGTTTCTCAAGTCACTGGAAGGCCATTATGAAATGACTTGATTTAAAAACAAATGTTAGAATAAACCTAAAGGGAGTTTCATCAGCCAGTACAAGCCTGTGTGTGCATGTCTTTATGTAAATAGACCCACCCCCCCAAAAAACCCTAGTAATTTATTAAATAAACTGAAAAAACAAAACAAACACATTCCCAGAAAACTGTGCAGCAATAGAAAATAGCTGCTGTTTCCAGGGCGCGCTTGATTAATTATGTTTTTTGTGGGGGGGGGGTTTTCTCTATCAACGCCTAATAAAAGGTTCACAAACCATCTGTTTTTCTTTTCCCCTGATGCCTTGCCCAAAGGTCCCCCCCATCCTGGGACTGGCACCACGCCCGAACACGCCCATCCATCCATCCATCCAGTTCTCCCTCTTTCGTCCCTTCTTTCTTTCTTTCTTTTCTGAATTCGTCCATCTCACTTCCACTTCTTCCTCCTTTTCTCTCACTTTCTGACTACCTATCTTTTCTTAATCCCTTGTTCCCACCTCCTCCTCTCATCTCCTTCCCTCCTCCCCTCCTTTCCTTTTCTACCCATTTAAACCCCTCTCCCCCATTATGCATATTCATAAACCTGCAAACATTCCCATCCAATAGTGTTTAATCCCTCCCTGACTGTGTGTGTGTGTGTGTGTTCGTGTTCTCCCCTTAACCCTTTTCACACACACACACACACACACACACACATACGTACACACATATATACACACACACTCCTCCTCCCAAACATATAGCAGCTGGCCGACAGATGGGGCCCGCAGCCAAAAAAGCAGCAGCGGCAGTACCACAAAAATAAAAATTTACTAGATGCCAGTGGAATTTATTTAAGGGCAGAGGAGGGGGGTGAGGGTATGGTAGTCATGGAGAGGAAGGGGACGCAGTCCTCTCCCCACAGCCTTAACGCCACCTAGTTCATCCCCTCATTGTCATTTTTAAACTCTCTCATTCCATCAGTGCATTTCCATTTTCAGACCCAGAACATAATTCTCAGTACGCCATAGCTCTTTTCCTCTTTTACCCATTTGGTGGGTCACAAAAGGGGTTATGAGAGGAACTATTTCTCTCTCAGTCTTCAGCTCAGCCTTCACTTCAGGAAACAAATTTTCATCGAATCACATTTTTGCTGATATGTTCTGAGGTGTCAAAACGTGCCACTAATGTTACAGGGGGAGGTCGTCAAATGTCGTCTTTATGGGGGAAAGAGTTAAAACATCAAATAGCTTCAAATGCCTTGTAAATACTTAATTTCTACCAAATGCAGCAGTTTTAGATGTTCTCTGTGTGAAGGAGCCGTAACCCATCAGTGACTTAGAAAGGCTTTCTGCAACACTTATTACAGGAAGTCCTCCAGGATCCACACACAGTCCAGCTCTTTCATATGATCAGTCCACAGTATATTGACAGTATATTGTGTCTCTGCTGCTACAGCAGAAAGGTAACAATTATGTGCTGATAGAAGTCACCAGCAGAAAACCACCTGTTAGGAAAGCAGTCGCAGGTGCACCCTTAGTACTTCCCCAAACCTTAAGAGGAACAAACATATAAATGAGTCAAATGCAATAAATCCAGTGTGATTGTTATTCGTGTCTGCATCTATAATTATTGATTGCCACATAACAACTAAGATTTATGTTCAGCTGAACAAAAGACATAAAAATAATTAGAATAAAAAAGCAAAACAAAATGTATGAGCTATTATTTTTAAAGCATCAGAAACAGAGAGTCTCTCTTTTGTTGACTTTACTACTCAAAATTAATTTGCCTATTTGATCTTGCCCTCTTCCTCTTCAGCCTGCTTCTATTAGCTAAATGTACTTTTAGTTTAAATGTGGTTTAATGTTGTAAGTCTATCCACTCATCATGTCATCCATTTGTGCCTCTAAATTGTATAATATTTTGTCCTGTGTACACATGTTGTCATTATTATCTATTATTGCAGTGTCATTTAAGATTTGTGGTTTTTAATATTTGCAGATTTTCCCCACTTTTATCACTTTATTAGTACTGAGTGATGCTCTAAATTACAAAAGGAAAACATCTGTCGTACTTTTCTTTTCTTGCATCATGCTTTCATTTCTGACCGCGCTCTAGTACCTGTTTTTTTGTTTTGTTTTGTTTTTTTGTCTGGCTGGCTTTAATCAGCGTGCGTGGTTTAGATTGGACCTAATGTTGATTTTCAGGAAAAATTCAAAGCCCTGCATTTATTGACGGTAACACAGAAATTATAAGAATGTGCAGGAAATTGGATAGGAAGAGGAATGAAGGAGTGAACAGAGGAGTATGATGTGAGGAGTTTTTTCTGTCTGCTGAGGCTGCAGGTGGATTTTCTTTGGCCACAGCACTCCTCTCTCTCTATGTCCCTCAGCCTCACTCCCCCTGTTGCTCCCCCTCCTCCTATCTTATTGGCAGCCATAACTGGCAAAGGGACAAGAAAATGGGGACACATTAGATGGAGAGAGGAAAAGAGAATGAAACAAAGGAGAAGTAGAGGATGAAGAGAAGGGGGGGGGGGCAGAATAAGGGGAAAGGTGAATAAGAGGGAAGCTGAAAAGGAAGCAATAACTGGGAGAAAGGAGAGAATAAAAACAGGAGAGGAGACTAGAAGGAGACTCATCCCCAGGGGGCACTGTTTGTCCTTGCTGCAAAACTCAAACACACACACACACGCACAATAAACACACACACACACACGCACACACACATGCACGCACACACACACAATCACTCACATACACACAAGAGTGGCAGAAGAGGGGAAGAAATGAAACTTTGGTCACAAATGCTTTTTTTTCTTTCTCTCACTCGATTCTTTGTTTCCTGTTGTCAACTTGTTTACACAGTGAAATACCACAGTGAGATTTTATTGTCTGAGAAACACAACACAACAATATGACGACATATGCGTATACAAGCAGACACTAGCTGTATACACAGTCATGCATAACACGTGCACGACTTTGTTTCACATCTTAAAATGTCTGACTTCTTTGTGTATTGAAAGGACAGTTTGGATTGACTACAGTAGTAGTAGTATACATTGCAAGCAGTATCATCACAGTGTACTGAAAGTATGAAAAGTAAAAGAAGTGAAGTCTATTAAACTAGATGTCTGTGGTTTAATAGACTTTTGAAACAGATTAACAGTGGCTTCATTTTCAGCATGACAGTGATCCCAAGCAAACTGACAATGCAGCAAATCCATAGCTGGATAGAAAAAGCTCACAGTGGAACAATATTGGCCATAGATTGGCCTCCCCAAGGGCCCGGTCATCAACAGTACTGATACAGTGTGAGATCATCTTGACACCGGACAGAACAAAAGGCTGTCAACATCCAAAGAAGAGCTTTGAATGTCCTTCAAGAAGCCTGCAGAATTATTCCAGAATTATTATTGTGCAGTAGGCACAGACATTGATAATTATGCGCTTTGTCCAAAAATTCATGAACATCCCCTGAACAGGTGGAAATCTGCAGGTGGTGTTAGACATCAGACTATTACCAAAGTTAGTAGGATTCCTGCTTTAGGACTATGGGTGTGTGTACATTTGATTGATTAATTGGCCCAACAGTTGTTCATGTATTCCAGTGAGGATCACACTGGCAGACTGACCAGCAGATCAACATTGCCATCCTATGAGCCATGCTATTACCATGGCTGGTCAGGTTGCATGTAGACCTAAAACTGCAATGGTTCCATGAATTTTAAAAGGAGAAGGCAGTGGAAAAAAATTACTGACTGATGTAGAAGCATGAGAGGGCCCAACCCTGCCTTGACATTTTCACCAGCTGTTGATTGGCTGGTCTGTTCAGCTTTAGTTTAATTACAGAGAAATTGCATGTAAATATTCCGTCCCCTTAGGATCAGCCCAGATTTAAATAAGCTTACAGCATTTCCTCAGACACCAAATAAACTTTACTTTTTTTTTTTTTTTTGGATGTCAGACTCTTAAGAAAACTTAACTTCAGCTCTTTTCTGTTGTGGATGTAATGAACACTCTGGCCTATAGCGATGCTAACGCTGGTTTAAAATGGCAGCACAAAAACACAACAAAACAAACTAAAATGATCTCACTGTGAGAGACGAGGCAAGCGAGGCTGCGGCAGTACATTCTGCTGTTACCATTATGTGTCCACTGAGATCAGGTGTGTTTATTTTGCAGACCTTTTCAGACCTTTTCATCCCTTCCCCCTGCTGCCCACCTGTGCTGCACCTGACGTCAACCCCGCTCTGACACACACTCACGGTCGACGTAACAAACACAAATACAAGCTAACAGGCGCGCGCATAAATGCACGACCAATCGCACACAAACCCCGCGAGCCACATCGTACAGTGCACCGTCATCATCTCCGTCTCCCATCTGAATTCTTTTCAAAGCAGTTATTCCTTCAAAGAGATGCTCATGGCAACTGGAACCCAACTTGTGGCACACACACAAACTGCACACACATTTTTGTCCCCATCTGGTCACCATTCAGCAGGATGCGTGCTCTCTCTGTTGCTATTTGTTGGAGCGAACACTCTCACAACCCTCAATCAGCTCTTGCCTGTAACGGTTTACTTATTGATCTCTGGCCTTTTATGACCTCTCTTGGTGGCTAGCAGGAACCGCAACAACATTCTAGTTTCCTTCTCTCTGCAGTAGGTTAAAGCTAATAAAGATGATTTTTATTAGGTGTTATGAATATTGGTTCAAAGAATTGAGGGTCAGACTGGAAGATGGAAAATGTTCTCTCTCTGTCTGTTTTATATAAATATACACAGTTTATGCTTGAAGACATTCATTTTTTATACAATTAAAGGTCAAGTGCAAACTTAGCTTTCACATGTCTTGCCAGCATGACTGAGCTTCAGTGTTGGAAACACAAGTGTCATCTTGAACAATCCAGTGAGGCCTACCCTTTTGGTTTTTCTCAAAAGAGGATGCAGATGTTGAATCATTCCTATATTTAAAAATATTTCACCCAGTGCTCCACACCCCTCACCACAGATATCCATCTGTAATGGACAAACAAGTGCACACTCCTCTATCTTTAACACTCAACTAGAAAACAAGTGGAGTGCTAAAGATGCACTTTCCTCTCAGGTGTTGCACCTGTGTTTTCACTGCTGATAAAGAGGGCCTGGCAATTTTTGATCTGCTCTTCGAAAAAAAAGCTTTTCTAAAAGCAAATGTTCTCACTTGGCACCTTGGTAATGGTCACTTAATTGGGCCGTTTAAAAAAAAAACGTTATCGGGTTATCAGGGAATATATATAGACTTGCCTGTAAAATATTATTTTAAAAAAACTGCTTACAGAGTTTTCAGAATTTGCCTCTATGTTTTTTTCTTCTTAACTTCTTACACTGCTGTTTCCTGTTGTGAAGTTCTTCTCTGGATTTAAATTTAGGATTCTTTGCAGTGCTATATCTCTCTTTTATAATATGATAATGTTAAAAGTAATCAATGTTTGTGCTAAGCTAGGCAAAACATGTCCAGATCTATATCTGTACTCAATTTCACCTCATTTTTTGTGATTATAGCAAAGTTCATCTATGTGAGCAGTTTTTCGAGCTGATATTTTAAGGCCTTAACTTACATAGAATCACAACAGGATTGGTTCATTTCTCTCCCAGGTTGGCTGTTGATTGGCTCTTTTGGAGGAAGTTTATTGCTATTTTTGAGAATTCTTGAATGCTGTGTATCAGATTGTAGTGATGGGCATTCTGTGCATCTGTCAATGAGCAGAGAGTGTGTGTGTGTGTGTGTGTGTGTGTGTGTGTGTGTGTGTGTGTGTGTGTGTGTGTGTGTGTGTGTGTGTGTGTGAGAAATATATGAATGTGTACCAGTGTGTATTTTCACTGGACGTCTCTTTGAGGGGTTTGAGTGCATTTTTATGCCCCCCACCCCTTTGGTTTCCCTTATATGGGATGGAGAGTTACTGGTCACCCAGCCTTCCAGATGTTCTTGCAAACTGAGCTGTTCCACATGCAGACTCCAAACCAAAACCAGTGGTAGACCAGACTTCCCAGAATACATCATAAATGAGCCTAAAGAAAGCTGAAAACCAGTGAATCTAAAAGTTTTGGACAAGCATAAATAATTTTAATAGCTTTCCTGTTCTACAGACATGCTTCCTGTGGATTGCAGATGTGTAATATACAGTAGAAAATTGCTTAAAGTCTCCTTTCCTGTGTGAGTTATCCACATTACAAATAAAATACTGAATCCCGATGCATAAATACAGTAGGATGTACTTTTTAGAGATATCCCACCTTCCCCTCCTCAGAATGAAAACCATATAGACTCAAGCTGTAGCTGTGTGCATGTGATGATGAAGTGCCTGGGTAGTACTCACCTGCTGTATCCCCTCTCTCAGCCCTCTCTCCCATCGCCCTCGGTGCTGACGTCAGTATCGGTGGTGAACCAGACCACAGCGGCCGCAGAGCCCTTTGATCCCACACTCCTCTCTATTAGAGCTCTCATATGGGCTTCGCATAACACACTCACACACACAGATGCTTTTCAGCCTTTAATTTTGTCCGTGGTTTAATAGACTTTTGAAACAGACCAGCTCAGTCATCAACTGAGCTGTCAGGTGTGCAAAAGCTTAACTAACAAAATCATGGATCATATTAAAGTATTGCTTTATCATACCAACCACGTTATTACTTAAAGCCAAATTATCATGTTGTATCCGTACAACATGATACAAATGCATCCGTAATTTAAGAAAAAATGTTCACCCTATGGCAATGCATCAGTGTACAATAAAACTATGATCTTGACACCTAAATTATATCTAATTATATCATCACACTATAATACAATTCTCTAAATCTTTATATTATCATCACATAGACCATAATCAGTTCCTAAAGAGTACAAGTCAAGACACAGAACCAAATTACTGTACCTTACAGTGGAGCTGTATTTTTGTGCTACAAGTATTGAGTGACATTATTGTGATAATGTAGAGCTACATGGACCTTCAATAGAAGCACATTAATATAGTACAAAACTACATTTTCACACCATGAAGCTACAGTCGCTGGTCGTATAATAGTTAAATAGCTCTAACTTTAAAGCCAAAGACTATAGAACTACACAGTCGTGCCATAAAATTAATGTTTTACAACCTGTTTCCAAAACACTGACTTGCAAATCAGCTACATCATATTTAATTGTAAATAGTACAAATAATGTAGCTTGGCATTTTCTTGCCGAAATAAGCAAGAACTTACCTGGGGGAAAAAACAAACAAACCACACTATAACCAGCATAAGTTGTGTTCTTCAGAACTTAGCGACAGTTTTCCACTTTCCCTCAACTCGTCTTAGAAGAGTTCCAGCAAAGGTGGAAGTGTTACTGGATTTGCCCTGGATGTGTTTCTTTTCTTTGCATAGCAGAGCTTTTACTTGGATTCTTGGGCGTTTGTGGAAGAGTCTGAGTACATGTAACGATTTCCACTGCAGAACTGTGGCCATTTCGAAATTCCTTTGGAGGGTTCAAATGGTAAATGGACTAGTACTATAGCAGTCAAAGCAATTTCTTATTATAAGACTCATTAACACAAGTGCTTACTTCTATACCTAAGTTCTTTCTAAAAAATCTAGCAATCACATACTCAGATACTGATGCATTGGGGGCAACTCATTAATTTCTACTTCAGCATGCAGACAGGAGCAAGAGAAGTAAGCCACCACCGCTCTAACCTCTGAATCACAGCTGACTGCTGTCATGGCCATTTAAGAATATCGGTTTTATGCTTTGACGTGATCAAAAGAATGAGAGGAGTGTGGGGTTAAGTCATTTGAGGAGGGCTCAGAGTAGAGCAGCTACTCCTACACATCGAAAGGAGCCAGTAGAGGTGACTTTGAGTCAGTTCGATCTGACTAGGATGGATTAGTTGTTTCACTCATGTCCCACCAGGAGGACTCCCCAGGGAAGATCCAGAACATGCTCGAGAAATGACATGTCTTGGCTGGCCTGCGAATGAATCGGTGTTTGTCATGGTTGGCTGTGTGGCAGGCAGGCAGGAGTGGTGGACCCAAAATGCAGGACTCTTAGGAAACGAGGTTTCAACTGAAAATGCAGCTTTATTGCTGGAACAAAACTTCAACATAAAATAAAACTCACAAAAGCAAACAAAACTCTAAACCGAGGTGCTGGAGGACTGGACATTACAAACACACAGCAAGTTGAGGGTACGACGCGACAGGGAGCACAGGAAAACACAGGGCTTAAGTACACAGGGGAGTAATTAGGAAATGGGCAACAGGAGGGAGAAATTAGGCTAACGAGACAGGAGAAAGGTAAAACTGAACACATTGACATGAGACATGAACTTTCAGAATAAAACAGGAAACTAACAGACACAGAGAACCAGAACGGACACTGAACTTGGCAGGCAGACTCACGAGCAGACACAGTGACACCATGGACAGACAGAGGGAACACAGGCAGGCATGAAACAAACACACTAACACATAGCAAACCTAAACAAAAGACAAGGCAGAATAAACAAGAATATAAAGAAACACAAAACACCGAGTCCTCAGACTCAGGACCATGACAGTGTTCCCCAGATAAGCTGGAAGAGGTGGCTGAGGAGAGGGAGGTCTTTGGTTCTGTCCCCACAACATGGCCCCGGATAAGCAGAAGAAAATGGATGGGTGTAAGTTGTTAGCCAGTAAGTGCGCAGGTTTACAGTCACATCCACCCCTTGCAAAGATGGTGATGGCGGAAATCACATCTTGAAGCTTCCAAAGCGGACTTCAGTAATCAGCTGGTCATTAACCGGTCCTTTTTGCTCTGCATGGTATCTGTGGTATGGCCACAATAATGCACAGTTGAACAAAATATTATTTACTATATAAAGAATACAATTTAATTTCCATTTAAAGATAATGTGCTATTAACATTATCTCTCTCTCATAGAGTACTACTAGGTTTCCATCATGAAAACCTCAGTGATTCGCAGCAGCAGATGCCTTTGTAAATGGCAGAAATATACAGAACATTTCACAGCCAGAAGCTTATGTGGAAAAATATGTTTATTTGTGTGAAAGATGTCGCCTTGTTATCAGAGTCTAATACACAGTTTTCCACTCAGGTGAACAGTCTGGATGATTATCCTCTGACAACTTAACAACACAGTAATCGAGGGGAAATAAATAATTCCCTGGCAGAGATCAAATTATCAGCTCACATTGCTGCTTTTGATTCTGCTCAGTCTTCAGGTTTCCATGAACTCATTCCACCTCTCCCTCTCTTCCTTTCTTTTTCAGTTGTTCCCTCCTCTTTTCTCACCCTCCTTCCTCATCAGAGGTGAAAATTTACCCAAAGGGAGTCTCTCTCTTTCCTTTCCTCTCCCCTCCTCTCATCTTCACACCTTCCTCATCACTTCTGCCAAGTTTCCCCCAAAGGTGTGCTGCTGCTTGCTGACTCGCTGCAGGAAACGATAACGAGCTTAGAAGAATTTTTTATCGCCTGTTCAAACTGTTTATTTTCAGACTTAAAAGCTAACAAGATTTTTTTAAGGAAATTTGGACTCAGCTTTTGTTGTTATATATTGCAGCTCTTATTCTGGGTGTCCGTGGTGCTGTAATAAAATCAAACAATTAAACAAATGCTAACTCTTAGACAAATGTCCCAAATTGCAGAGAGGTAAGAGGAAATCCAGGTTTCTCTCTTTTAAGTGAAAGTGACTTGAAAGCCCAGAAACTTCACCATAAAATAAAAATACAACTTTAGAAGTGAAATTTCTTTCTAGGTATCAGGAGATACTGTAACAACACATCTAAGCAGTGAGAAAGTTGTGAAAGATAGAAGAAGTTCAGATCAGAGTCCTAATTATTCATGGCTCAGATTCAACAAGGGGCTGGAAACTTTCCTCACAGACTTTGGTCCATTCTGACATGATAGTGTCACACGGTTGCTGCAGATTTGTGCAGATCCATGATGTGAGTCACTTCCCAGAGACGCTGAGATCTGGTGACTGTGGAAGACATCTGAATACAACAAACTTATTGTAATGTTCAACGGGCCAGTTTGAGATGATTTGAGGTTTGTGACATGGTGTGTTGTCATGTTGGAAGGAGCCATCAGAACATGGAAACACTGGTCATAAAGTGATGGACATGGTCAGGAACAATACTTATGCTGTGGGATATTTAAATGATTCTGCTATCACCAGCCTGAGTCTTTAATATGAGGCAGGATGGATCCATGCTTTCATGTTTTTTTACACCAAATTCTGACTCTACCATCTGAATGTGGCAGCAAAAATAAAAACTTACCACAGCAGGCAACTAGTTTTCAGTCTTCTGTTTGCCAGTTTTGATGAGTCTGTGTGAACTGTAGCCTCAGTTTCCTGCACTTAGCGGACAGGTGTGATACCCAGAGTGGTCTTCTGCTGCTGTAGCCCATCTGCTTCTGCTGCTTGTGCACTCTTTTGCATACCTTAGTTTTAACACATGGTTAGTTGAATTACTTTTGCCTTTCTATCAGATTAAAGTACGCTGGCTATTTTCCTCTGACCTTGGACAATTACAATCCATTTTCAGTCAGAGTATAGCACTCACTGTTTTATTTTTTTTCATATGATTCGCTGTAAACCCTAAAGATGTTTATGTAGAAACATCTCAGGAGATCAGCAGTTTCTGAAATATTCAGACCAATCAAAGTCACTTTAAATCACCCTTCTGACCCATTCGGATACTCAGTTTGAACTTCAGCAGGTGATCATTTCTGCCTGCTGAGTTGCTTCCATGTATTTGGCTGATTACATATTTGTATTAATATGCAGGTAAACAGGTGTAGCTAACAGGGTGCATATGCATCCATCAGATATGTCACTCCACAGCTTCAGTTTCCCTTGATGGAGATCTCTGAATCTGTTTGCAAAGTGACAATTTCTGGTTTGTCTAGTATATGTTCAGCCTCCCCAAGACTCAATTTGGGCCTCAGTAAGAACAAAACAGGCTGCAAGTGATGTTATGACCAAAAGGTAGCATGGCAGAAATTACACAGCGGAAGGCAAGACATTAGGCAGGGTACATAGACTTTAACAAATAAATGTTAGGCGCATATGAAGGAGGATTATACCACAATAAAAATAGATACTAGATACTACTACTACTAAAAAAACTACTACTAAGAAACTTTAGTAGTTGTGTTCAAGACAACTACACTCTCTGTTTTGTTTTGTGTGTGTGTGTGTGTGTGTGTGTGTGTGTGTGTGTGTGTGTGTGTGTGTGTACATCTGTGCATCTGTATGTCCTCAGGCTGAAGCAGGTTGAGAAAATCTGTATTCCATTAACTGGTTATGCTTCAGACCCAGCCCTCCTCTCACCCTGTTTTTGGTGCACTGATGCTCACAACCTGCCGCACAGCCACATCTGGTTGTTCAAAGGCCCCGATGAGTGCATGTATGTGTGTCTGTGTGTAGGTATTTTCCCAGCAGCTGCCTGCAATCTTTGCGAAGTGCTTTGGTGTCTCTCACACACCAGCTCGTACCAACATACGTTATTAAAGCCATTAGCTGCTGTGAAACAAGGTTTTTCCTCTGCCTCAGAGCAGTATGTCCCTATGAGTGTGTGTGAATGTGCGTCTGTCCTGACCAACAGAAAAGGAAAGCACACATTCATGTAAACGGTTAATGAGAAGCAGGCTCTGTAGTTGTTTGTGTTGCACATTTTTGGGAAAGCAACCTGTTATTTAAAGCAATCTTTGAAGCATTACAGAAATATAACCTTATTAAAGTGCAGTATAGTTATTTCGTAGTTATGCTAGCAGTCTGGATCGATGGATGTCTGTCAGTCTGTTCTTCACTTTGGTCCAAACTGAAATAATGAGTACTTTGTTTGGTTTCTCTTTATTATATAGTACTCTGAGTTGTCCTCCATTACCTCTGCAGTTTGTTTTTCTGTTGTTTGGGAAAATGCTCAATCAAAACTTTATTTATATCGCCTTTTTCCTGCAACTTTAGAGCTTAAAATGTTTTACAGAGCAAGACGTCATCCCAAAAAACTCAGTATAGTCATGCACACACCCACAAATCAGTACTGAGCCCACCACGTGAAACACTAAAAACTGGGGAAGTGCTATTAGTGATGGAAAAGCCTGGTAAAAAATATGAAATAAATTAACGAAATAATAAATAACAGGGTTAAAAAAAAAACAATAAATAATGAAAAGAGGGTGTGGTAAGACTCGACTTATGCGGTCAAAGAAGTGCAGGAGACTGATGCTGTCCAGTGTAGCAAGTGATTTATTCACCATTTTGTGACCGAAACAATATTTACAAAGAAACAAATAAGAAACTCAACTCTATAATTAACTCAGTTCAAATAAACATAACTGAACTTAAATCAACAGAAATTAAGGTCAAACTGCACACAGCTACACTGACCCGAAACCTTTTTTGAAACACCTCAGTTCTTCTGCTTAAATAGTCCACTTAATCAAACAATTTCTCCTCTGGACAATTCCAATCAGTAGGTAGATACGATGAACATGATTATATTCAAGTCTCTACTACTCCTCTTTACTGGCAACATGAACTCTGGTGTAATCAATACATATTATAACAATAAATCTACTTCTTCATAAACCCTCTAAAGTCAACTTTATTAAATTATAAGAGTTCTTCCCATTCTGCACTTGGTCTCTTCCTGTGACCTCAGATGAACCCAGAAGCTATAAAGCAGGAAGTAAAACTACATTTCCTCCTTTTGTTTCTGGAAGACAGGTAGGTAAGGTAAGTTCTAAACAATGCAAATTAACAGTTGAAATAAATAACATGTTAACTTAACAAACTTGTAGGGATTGATTTAAACCAAGATGTTATATTATATAATCTGTAAAAGTGCAAAACATAAACAAACCCGGGATAGTAGATGTTTGCCTATTGCAGATTACATGTGAAATATGGTTAAATCAAAACAAGAATGTTAACTAAGAATATGGACAAATGGTCTTCTCACCCACTTTGTCACACTCCCCCCCCTTAAGACCGTTACTCCTCTGAGTCACGGGACAGGAAATCAGCAATGACATTCTTATGTCCGGGTCTATACTGGACCTGGAAACGAAAAGGCTGGAGAGATAAATACCATCTTGTTATCCTGGCATTAGTGTCTTTCATATTATGAATCCATTGCAAAGCACGATGATCAGTCTCAAGAACAAACTCTTTCCCAACGAGATAATATCGTAAGGTGTCTAGAGCCCATTTAATTGCCAATGCCTCCTTTTCAATGGTCGAATACCTCCTTTCCCTTGGAAAAAGTTTTCGACTGATGTACTGAACAGGCAACTGCTGCCCTTCCTCTCCTTGCAGTAAAACAGCTCCCAGACCCACCTCAGAGGCATCTGTTTGTACTGTGAAGGGAAGGTTAAAATCTGGACACTGCAAAACAGGTTTCTGACACAAACAGTCTTTCAAATCATTAAATGCATTCTCAGCATCTTTCGTCCACCTGACCTTTGTAGGACTAGATTTTCTTGTCATGTCAGTCAATAAAGCTGCTCTTGATGAAAAATTTGGAATTAGTCGACGGTACCAACCCACTAATCCCAAAAATGATCTCAACCTTTTCTTTGTGTTTGGCAAGAGTGCTGCAGCAACTGCATCCACTTTTCCAACCTGAGGGCGAATGCCTCCACCCCCTATTACATAACCCAGGTACTGCACCTCGGGCTTGGCGATGTGACATTTCTTGGCATTTATGACAAGTCCAGCATTTGTGATACGTCGAAACACATCAGCAACATGTTTCAGATGATCTTCCCATGTACCACTATAAACAACAATGTCATCAATGTATGCAGCTGCATATTGTTCTGCACCCTTCAACACTCGATCCACCAACCTTTGGAATGTAGCTGGTGCTCCATGCAAACCAAAGAGCATCACTGTGAATCTAAACAGTCCACTTGGCACTCTGAATGTTGTTAAGTCCTTAGATGAGTCTGTCAAGGGAACCTGCCAGTAACCTTTACAGAGGTCAAGGGTAGTCAGAAATTTAGCATTTCCCAAACGATCAATTAGTTCATCAACCCTCGGCATTGGATAAGGATCAAAAGCAGACACAGAATTTAACTTAGAAAAGTTTACACAGAATCTAAGCTTAGGATCATCTTTCTTTGGTACAAGCACAACAGGGCTACACCACTCACTGTGTGATGGCTCAATGATTCCTGCAGCCAGCATCTCCTCCAGCTCACTTTTCAACTCAGGCAATAGCTTAGCTGGGATACGGCAAGTGGTATCTCTAATTGGCCGTTGGTCTGGAGAATGCAAAGTGATTTTGTGTTCACTGAGGTGTGTACGACCTGGCTTTAGACTGAAGAGTTCTTTAGTCATAAGTGATTGCACCTCCTGACGTCTTTCCAAAGGCAAATGGTCTAAGTCTGGAAACACAATTTTGACAGCTGAAGAAGGGAAGTACTGCTCCTGAGGTTCTTCCTCATCCACAACTGTACATGCCCACATGGATGTTGAGTCCCGTGGCTGGTCAGTCCACTCTTTCAAAAGATTGACGTGGAACACTTGATGATTCTTTCGACGGTCTGGTAAATGAAGCTCATATGTGACTGGGCCTGTCTTCTTTGTGATTTCATATGGCCCCTGCCACTTTGCAAGAAGACTGCTCTCAGAAGTTGGCAACAGTAGAAGAACTTTCTGTCCCTCACGGAAGACTCTTCTTCTTGACACTTTATCATATCTTTGTTTCAGCTGCTGTTGCACATGGGCCAGATTGTTATTAGCAAGCTCTTGGAAATGTTCGAGCTTGTCCCTCATTTTGAGGACATATGAGAGTTCACTAAACCTCTGCTCTGACATCGAACCCTCCCAAGCTTCTTTCAGAACATCCATTGGACCTCTGACAGGATGCCCATAAAGTAGCTGGAATGGTGAAAACCCAGTAGAACTTTGTGGAACCTCTCGGTAGGCAAATAACAAAAATGGGAGCCATTGGTCCCAATCTGACCCTGTTTCATTCACAAATTTCCTGAGCATTGATTTTAAGGTCTTGTTAAATCGCTCCACAAGGCCATCGGTCTGTGGGTGATAGGGACTGGTCTTGACACCCTGGATCCCTAACAAACTGTATACTTCTTTGAGCATCTTAGAAGTGAAATTGGTCCCCTGATCTGTGATGATTTCTTTTGGGATACCCACTCTGGAAAACAACTGAATCAGGCAGTTAACAATCTGACGAGCCTTTATTTTCTTCAGGGGGAAGGCTTCAGGATATTTTGTGGCATAGTCACAAACTACAAGTATGTACTTATGACCTGCTTTACTCTGTTCTAGTGGGCCAACAATGTCCATGGCAATGCGTGAAAAGGGTGTATCAATGATGGGCATACTGATAAGCGGAGCTCTATCTGATTTCCTGCCTGGAGCTGTTAACTGGCACTGTGGGCAAGCTTTACAGTATTGTACCGTATCACTGAACTGTTGGGGCCAGTAAAATCTGGGAATCATTCTAGAAAATGTTTTAGATTGCCCCAGATGTCCTGCCCAGGGAATGGAATGACTCATTTTCAAAATGGTAGATCTCAAACTCTGGGGGATCACCAACTGGTCACCGATCTTGCTACGGCGATGCAACAAATCTCCCTTAACCACAAACACTTCCTGCCTTCCCTCAACTGTAGTTGACTCTGGAACACATTTAGAGAACAATGGTTTAAGTGTTAGATCCTCTTTCTGAAGCCTAGCAACCTGACTAGCGCTGGGGAGAGACTCAGTCTTTAAAGGATCTAAAATGTGTTCAGCTACTCTTGTTCCCTTCACCTTTTCATGTCTTATTTGTCTCTTGCTCTTTTTTGGTTTAGAATGAGTGCTAGACTCGTCCAATGGTGCATCCTCATTTGCGAAAGGCAAGTCATCCCAACCCGAAGCATTAACCTGTTGCTCCTTAGCTTTTGACCTTGTGACTGCTAACAAACTTTCAATGGTTTCAGTCTGACAGGAATGCTTGGCTATTAGCTCTGTGAGTATTGGGAGATCACGGCCCAACACCACTTGATAAGGCAACGTTTGCAACACTCCCACTGAAAGAGTGTAACACTGGCCTTCTACTTCAAGTGCAACTTCAGCAACTGGGTATGATACCTTATCACCATGAATACAGCACACATCCACTGTTGCTCCTGAAAAGATCACATCCCTAGGAAGACTGTCTTGTCTAACCAGAGAGCGATTACTTCCTGTATCTAACAGAGCTACACAGGGTTTGTCTTCAACAAATACCCCAATTGATGGCTCACGTTGCTGACATTCAATTTCATTTTTGTGATTCTCACTGACTTTAGTTTGTCTAGCAGAACACATGTAATTTTTACTAACAGACATCTTTGTACACTGAGCTTTAAGATGACCTATTTGACCACACAAATGACATGCTTTATTGGTTTTATTTTTTGTCTCAGATCTGGCAGGATCTGAGTTATACCAGTTCTGTCTTGTGTGCTTAACTTTCAAGTCAGGGCCACCACCTAACATGTTCAATGGCATGTTGGAATTTGACTTAACTGGTGTGAAGACTTTTGATGGTCGACGAGCTGCTAAGAAAGCTTCAGCCAGTTCTGCTGCTTCCTTGGAAGTCTTTGGGTTACGTTCCTTAACCCACGTCCAAAGATCAGGATTCAGAACCTTGAGAAACTGTTCCATGATGATGGCGTCTCCGATTTGATCCTTTGTCTTTGTTTCAGGATTCATCCACTTGATGTACAACTCCTTTAGGCGGACCTGCAGCTCCCTTGGTGTTACCTCTGCTCCAAAGGTACTAGAACGAAACCTCATTCGATAGGTGTCAACACTTATTTCATACTTCTGCAAGACAGCACACTTTACTTTTGCATAATCCATAGTGTCATCAATATCCATGGCTACATAGGCGGAACGTGCTTTACCAGCTAGCAGTGGTGCTAGGTGAAGAGCCCACTCATCTCGCGGCCACTGGCAAGCATGAGCAATTCTTTCAAAGGTGATTAAATAATGTTCAATGTCCTCACCTTCATTGTAAGGTTGCATTTTTGGCCCCTTCCAGCCTGAATGTCTCACCAATGTTGAAAGCTGTGCCTCACTGCGTTGATGTACCGGTTCCAAGTCAAGCCTATTTGATTCTTGTGTGCTGACAGGTGGTTCTGGAGTAGGTGCCCTCGAAGAAGCCGATGTTGATGCTTGTACTTCAAGTAACTGATGCTCTAGATTGCCATGCTGCACCTGCTGTTGAAGCTGGGCAAACTGATGCCGGATTTGCCTCCATCTATCCTCCTGGCGCTTGTGCTCTTGCTCCAGTTTAGAGTCGCGTTCAGCCTGCTGTTGCATCAGATTTTGCAAAAGTTTGGACAATTCAGCCACATTCTCTTGTCCAGCAATATGGCCACTTATTGCCCCTTGTTGGTCACTGCCATCTTGTAAATCATCTGCTTCACATTCTGGAACAAGTCCCCTCTTTGCTCGGGTAGACATCTTCTCCACTCCTTAATTGGCCTGGAATCCCACTGCTGCTGCCACCAAATGTGGTAAGACTCGACTTATGCGGTCAAAGAAGTGCAGGAGACTGATGCTGTCCAGTGTAGCAAGTGATTTATTCACCATTTTGTGACCGAAACAATATTTACAAAGAAACAAATAAGAAACTCAACTCTATAATTAACTCAGTTCAAATAAACATAACTGAACTTAAATCAACAGAAATTAAGGTCAAACTGCACACAGCTACACTGACCCGAAACCTTTTTTGAAACACCTCAGTTCTTCTGCTTAAATAGTCCACTTAATCAAACAATTTCTCCTCTGGACTATTCCAATCAGTAGGTAGATACGATGAACATGATTATATTCAAGTCTCTACTACTCCTCTTTACTGGCAACATGAACTCTGGTGTAATCAATACATATTATAACAATAAATCTACTTCTTCATAAACCCTCTAAAGTCAACTTTATTAAATTATAAGAGTTCTTCCCATTCTGCACTTGGTCTCTTCCTGTGACCTCAGATGAACCCAGAAGCTATAAAGCAGGAAGTAAAACTACATTTCCTCCTTTTGTTTCTGGAAGACAGGTAGGTAAGGTAAGTTCTAAACAATGCAAATTAACAGTTGAAATAAATAACATGTTAACTTAACAAACTTGTAGGGATTGATTTAAACCAAGATGTTATATTATATAATCTGTAAAAGTGCAAAACATAAACAAACCCGGGATAGTAGATGTTTGCCTATTGCAGATTACATGTGAAATATGGTTAAATCAAAACAAGAATGTTAACTAAGAATATGGACAAATGGTCTTCTCACCCACTTTGTCACAGAGGGTAAAAAAAAAAGTACAATACATAATTAGAACAAGGTAGCAGGTGTGAACAGAAGTAAAAGAGTAGAAATAAAATGAACTCCAATAAAAGCCAAGGCAAAAAAGTGCATTTTGAGTTTGGTTTTAAAGCTTCAGCATTCTTTGCTGTACTCAGATTTTCAGAAAGCCTGTTCCACAGATGTGGCGTACAGTAACAGGAAGTTGTCTCTACATGAGTTTGAGTTCTGGTTTCGGGAACAATTAAAAATCCTTGACCTGAAGACACAAGGGTTACAATATGCTAATAACATAAAAGTCTTTCTAATAATTAGAAACCAAAGAGTGAAAGAATCTTGAAATCTATTCTGAAGCTATCAGGAAACCAGTGCAGAGTTTTTATATGTGTGCTCTTTCTGGTCTTGGTCCACTTAAAGGTCAGAACCTTTAAGGTGGACAATCAAACATATGGAAATACAGTACAACTGAGTACAATACAATTCTAATGAGCTCAGAAATCAATATTTGGTGGGATCACTTTAATTCTTCAACACAGCCTGAAAGGCAAGCTTTCCTGTAATTTCTTCAAGCAGTCTCCAGGATCAGTTCTCCAGCCTTCTTGAAAGATTTTCCAAAGCTCTTCTTTGGATGCTAGCTGCCTTTTGTTCACGTTCTCTGTCAAGATAACCTCACACTGCTGTAGTTTTCTTGAAGTCTGTGCTCTAGGGAGGCCAGTCCATAGCTGATAGTATTCCACTGTGTCTTTTTCTGTCTTTTTCTGTCCTTTTACTGCAGTGGCATTTAGTATCATACTGAAAAGTGAAGGCACTGTAAATCAGATGTTTGCCAGATGTTATTGCATGGTGGATCAAAATCTGATGGTGCTTTGTGGTCTTCATAATTCCATCGATTTCAGAAAGTGATGAACCGACACCACTGCGATACTTGTTTTTGTCCCCCACTTGTCCAGTTACCTCATATTTTAAAGAAGTACTGCACACATGCTGCTACACACGTTAAAAAGTCAGTCATCTTTAAGTGGATTATAAAATTACTGGAAATGTAGCAAAAGTAAGCTGAAACAAGCATGTGAGTCACAATAAACTCAGTGATGTTATTTTGTCTGCAGTGACTCACTGTGTTTCAGCTCCTTGATGTTTAGTTGATATGAGGCTAATGAGTTTGAGTTCAAATGTGAACATCTGTAAGGCTTACACACACACACACATTTCCTTTATTGCCGTTTCTGTTTTTCTTTTCCTGTTCTTGTCATTCACTCCATTTACTACATCTGGATTAGAAAAAGCTGGTTTATATTTGTAGCTGAGCATCAGGATCTCTTAAACTTTTTCACACCAAAGAAAATGTGTTATCAGCCATCCTGCCAAAATTAGTTGATTAAAAAATGGAGAAGTCTATAAAATGATGGAAAAAATGACTTCAGAACCACGCAACACGAGAAGCATTCTCTTCTTCTCATCTTGTTTTGGCTGCTGGAGCTAACTGACAAATGCTGAATGTTGAAGTGTTTTTAAAAAAAGGTTTCCATATAAGCTTCAGGGGAGGGTTCGTGCTAAGAAAGCTTGGTCACAGTATGGCACTGTGCCTTGGTTTTAACAAACCGCAAATGGACAGCAAGCTGTTGAAAAGTACTTTAATTGTGTGACTTTATAATTCAGTAAAACTTAGCAACTGACACTGTGTTCACAAATCTTCTGCAGTCCTTTTGTAGGATGCACAAATCATAGCTTTTCCTTTACACAGATTTAAAAGTTGTATTAATCTACAACAAGCAGACACAAATGATCCACAGTTGTGGCGCATAGAGTAAAATTATTATCTCACTGGATGTTGGTTTGTCTCCAGCCTAATTCTTTTCTCCTCCTTTAAAGATTTGGTTTTTTAGCCTCCACATTACATGTTCTTCGGCTACTTCATTAACGTGGGCTACGAGTCATCAGTGATGGGAATAACGGCGTTACAAGTAACGGCGTTACTTTTTTCAGTAACGAGTAATCTAACTAATTACTATTTCTATCGTTACAACTCCGTTACCGTTACTAACAAGAAAATGCGGTGCGGTCGCGTTACTATTTTTCAACAAACAGACGGTTGAAGCTGTGTTCAGCTTACTGCACCTTATATCAGTTGCACGGAAGTAGCTGACTATGTAAGTAATCTGGCTGCTACTTTAAGCAGCTGTGCGCACTCCCACAGGCGGTTATCCCTTTCTGGTAGAAGATCACTTTTTGGCACAACACCTGGAGCTAGGGGGCAAAACAATCGCATGAGTGCTGCTGTTTGACTGCGGAAGAATAAAGTAGTCGTGGTAAGCCAATCACATGACCACTTCAAGATGACAAAGCAACAAGGTGATATAGTTTTTAAATTGTGTTGATAGGCCGCGTAAAACCAGAGTCGTGTTGGTGGAAAAATGCACCATATTGACCAGTCAAATATGATATGGCAACATGACATTTGGCTGTTTAGGAAGAGGGGGAAGTTTTTAAGGAGTGACGGCGAGAGAGAAAGAGAGAGAGAAAGACAGCAAAAAAAATTTGTGAAGTTTAGCGTGTTTTGAGTGTGTAGTTAATGTGTTGTCTTGTATAGTTAGTGTGTAGTGTTGTGCATAGTTTTGTGTTGTGTGTCAGAACAATGAGGCGACTGCTGTCTCCAGGTAGAAACAGGAGTGATACACCTGCTGCTGTCAGACCTGCAGGTATCAGGCTGTGATGTTCTCCTTTATAGTGGACAGAAGTTTTTGGAGTGGCACAAATAATTTGTGGCATCTTATTAAATGCAGAACAGCTGATTGTTCTGTAAATAGTTTGAAATGGTTATTAAAAAGGGTAAAAGGTAAATGGCTGCAAATAACATTGTTGTTTGCAAAACTTGTGCATAGGATTTTAAAATTGACAATTTATATTTGCATTTAAAGTTATGAAATATGATTCAATAAACAAGTTTGTGGTTGTTACAGTAAAAAATATAACTTTTTCTACTCGGATTTTATGTTTTTGTCTGATTTTAGATCAATTGTGTTAATACAGTATGTCAAAATGAAAACATAACTGTAAATTCAGGAACATGAGGTTGTGATGAAAAGAATGATACCAAACAAGGCAAAGGAAATAGTTTTTAAAGGTGAAATGTAGAGGGAAATCAAAAGTAGTTAAAAATGGCCAATTTCACCCTGGATCCCAGAGGATTAAACATTTTTTAAAGTAACACAGTATTTACTTTTCAAGTAATTAATTACTTTTAGAATCTTGTAACTCAGTTACTTTTTTTGAAGAAGTAACTAGTAACTGTAATTAATTACTTTTTCAAAGTAACTTGCCCAACACTGTGAGTCATATGTTTTCTAGCGTCCTTGTTTGTTTACATGTTGTGCAACCCACAAAACATGCAAATTAATATTTTCCCCTGCTAGCCTCCTGAGTTAAAGCTTAGCTTGTACATTATGATGACATAACAAAACTAAAGCTCATGTTTTAAAGAGCTGGAGAAGCTTCGCTAATATTAAAGCTCAGAAAAGAGATGAGTCACGTCTCACGGTATTTCTTTACCACTTTCCCCAGTTCACTCAATATGGCAGCTGCCAGTTTGCTTGTGCTTCTTTACACTAATTACTGGAGATTTGATCTGTCGTAATGAAATAACAACCAAAAGAGTGAACTAAGATTCATTTAATTGTATTCTTTTTATTTATTGTCTCTCACTGCCGCAATCGAGTGGGCAGTCTCTAAACTGGCAGTGGGGAGTGGTCAGTTAGAGCTCATACAATCCAACACTTTGGTCCATATGTATGGAAGAAGATTAGGGCCACCGGAAAAAAAGTGGACATGTCTTTTTTTCTTTTTTCCAGAAAAAAGAGAAAAGAGAAAAAAAGTCAGAATTCTGGGAAAAAAGCCAGAATTATGAGATTAATGTTGTGGTCTGGATGAGTGGCTGGAAACTAGGTTCCTGAACTTCCCTGGTCTCCCCCCATGGGCAGGGCCACCACGCCCTCTACCGCCTAGAGCTCATTGAGCACATTAGGCTGGGAGATTTAAGATCTGCGCTGATGTCTCTTCTTTGCCAGTTCGTCAACTACTCTACGTCGGTAACCAGACCTTATATTTCATGCTTCTGACTGTAGAAGTCTCTGCCTCCGCTCTGGGTACTGCGCTTGGGTTCAGTTACAGTTACAGGTCTAAGGCCTTCTGTGACAATTAAAGTCAGAATTCTAACTTTTTTCTCAGAATTCTGGAAAAGAAAAAAAAATCTTCCATAGATATGAGTAACTGAAACAACTGAAGCTTAGCACAGATATCCAGTGCTAATAAACTTCAGCTGTCACTTTAACTGATATTTGTTTTAAAAGTTTATTAGGATGGAATTGGATGGAAACTTGTAGTTTTGTACTTTGCACCATTTCCAGATAAAGATTTTGCAGCATTAATGCTACCAAGTTATGGCAGTATTATGAATATATAACACAATGCTATTACTAATTGTTTGTTTCTGTTCCTGATTAATCAGCTAAACCCATTTTTTTACATGCTATTACTTGTTTATTACTTTCATATTATTACCTTCTTGTTTCCACCTCTTACCCATCTACTATTACAACCAACCAGCTTAACTGACCAATACTATTAAACCTTCATCGGTATTAAGCGGACATATCATATATTCAAATACTTTCTTATCTACACCTCTTGAATCCTAAAAAAAAGTAGTCCTTTATGATGTATATATTCAAGAGAGTTCGGATCATTGCAACACTGCTGGTCTTCAGTGTCTTTCCTCTTTTTAATTAAAAAGATATTAGTGTAAACCCTAAATGGATGAAAGTGAGTGACACTGACAGTTATGAAAAATCTAAATGTAATTAATGAGCATTATTTCAATGTGGGAACTAACAGTCGGGAAAAATGGATCAGCAGGAGATTATACTGCAATCTGCTCCATGAGAACACACATGAGAACATGCATACACCAAAATACACACACGCACATATTCTGGTTAGATTTTGGAAGCTAAGCATTCCAACAATAAATGACCTTTTGTTTAAATATCAACAAGCAGAAGGTTCTCGGTCTCAAGGCTGCCAAAAATCAGAATCCATCCATCAAGATTTGTGTTCATTATAAGAGAGATGAGCTAAAAATAACACAGGCCCAACGGTGGAAGGTGCAAACTAAACCCAGTCTAAACATTTCTAACTCATTACACAACAGAGCGGATTTACTGTGGTTGAAAAACAAAGTTAAATGGAGAGGAAAAAAATAAAAGAATCTCTTCTTACTCACTATTTATTATGTTAGAAATTAAACATAGCAATACCGTGATGCTCATTATGTGTAATTGAAAAAAGCAGGAAATGGTGAAATACCAGTTAACTGTCCGTCAGTCACCAACAGCTTATCTGAGGCTGGGTTGTGGGGGAAGCAGCCTAAGCAGAGAAGCCCAGACCTTGCTCTGACCAGACACCAGACACCAAGCATACCCAACCAAGATTTAGCCTATCCAGCGTGCCCTGGGGAGAGCCCAGGGCCTCCTCCTGGTATAGGACACGCTCAGAACACCTGATCAATCTCATCTGATCACAACTGCAGTTTCCTCCACAAGAGGGTAAAAACATTTCATAACCACACTGCCCTCAGTCTGCTCCTTTCCTCCAGATTGCTGCAGTGCCAGTAAAACATGTTCCATCTTTTTTTGTTATTGTGACCAAAATAAAAGTTTCAGACAGACACTTACATCACTGTTAGCCTGAGTGTAGCGAACATTATCAGAATCCTGAAAGTTGCTGATTAGAGTCAAAAACTCTGAGTGCAAAAGCAAAGAAAAAAGTGTGTGTGTGTGTGTGTGTGTGTGTGTGTGTGTGTGTGTGTGCGTGTGTGCTTGTGTGTGTGTGCGCGTGCTGTGCTGTGTGTTGTGGTTCTAGCAAACACATTACTTGTAGCAACTGAAAGATTTGAGCCCATCGACTGAAGTGGGTCTGTTCTTTTTATATAGCATTTGAGCACACCACAGCTACACACATACCACAAAGAGCAGACCTCAGTGGCAGCGATGCATGGGTTGGATGTGGTGGCAAAATGAAACAGGTTCTCTTCATCTGTGAGTGAGTGTGTTGACTCGAGTTTGGTAGAAACCAACAAATCCCTGGTTTAGACTGCTCCCCGCCGTCCTCTCGCTTCTTTTTTTCTATTTTTACCTTTCCTGCCTTCTCTCTCTCTCTCTCACTCATTTTCCCTCTTGTTGTAGGTCACTCTTTCCCTCGCTTGCTCCTCTCTCCCAGAATATCTCTTAACTTTCCCCTCTTTTGCCTTTTTTTATCTGCTGACTTGGCACCTCTGCCTTCCTTTTAAACCTCTGAACACACACACACACACACACACACACACACACACACACACACACACACACACACACACACACACACAGAGAAGCACAGTCCCCTCAACACTTGTACTTAAACACAATAGTTATATTCAAATGTGCTCCTACATGGCTGCTGTGTGTGTTGTCCAAGCCCAGTCAGCAGAAGTTGGAGTTGAACACAGCGACCTACATTTGAGGTTAATAAATCAAAATAATCTTTTTTTCCCCACTTAAAGCTAATTTTTAGGATTTTATTTTTGGTTATTTCTACTTTATTAATGTGGATTCAGCAAGTAATGGCAGGAAGGGCTAGGGATAAGATGAGAAGGAGAAGAAGAGAAGATTTTTTTGTACTTAAAAATTATGAAATAATGTGAATTATCCCATTATTGTTATTCAGGCTTTCATTTGTGAACAAAGAGCATCACAATGGATAATGGTTAAAATGACAATAAATAAAGGCAGTTCTAATAGTAACAATCATTATTGCAAATATAAGTATTGATGGAACATCATCTTAATAATTAAATGATTACATGAAGCATAGGAATACGGAGGCTGGACTCTGGTTCTGTCAACCTTTATAAAGATGCTAGAGCAGGAGTGGATGATTCATTATTCCAAGGAGCCACATAAGAAACTGGAACTGTTGTGGAGGGCCACACCGATAAGTTTATAAAGAGATAAAATTAATAATGAGCAGAACTGGTTTCATCTTATTTGTTCAGCACTTCATAACAGTCCCAGTTTGTCATGTGGCTTCTCCGGGAAATGAATTCCCCACCCCTGTGTTAGAGGGCATTAGTAGTGTCAGTGATGTTTGGTGTGTCACTGCACGACTACTAAAATGTATTAATTGTCCATGAAGATTTTATTGTTACCAATGATATTTCATTTTTCATCAGGTCCTTTTTGAGTACCTGATCAGTTTTATGTGCTGCCAACCAGAGATGGGCAGTAACGCGTTAATCTGATTACTTTTTTCAAGTAACGAGTAAAGTAAGGGATTACTATTGCAAAAAAGGTAATTAGATTACTGTTACTTTCCCGTAAGCACGCTGCGTTACTGTGTTACTAAAACCGTGGTTTTTTTGCGAGAATGTCTCATGACAATGACGTAGGCGAGTGTGACGTTCGTGGCAACAGCTGTGTGCAGATCAACAATGGATAATATATCGAGTGCAGGAAAGAGTATGAGCGTGCAGCGTTTAAAGCGTGGAAGTACTGACCTTACTTTGAGTTTAATTCCATAAAAAGTGACAAAAACATTAGTGTCCGCTGTGCGTGGGAAGAAAACTTCTTTTTACAGAGAAAAAAACCCCCCTAAACTTCCGAGCAAGCACAGAGTGCACAACGACATAATGGGAAACTCACAGACAAACTCGCGGATTCTTCCACTGACCGCTGCGGCACACCTGCACCAGGGCAAACCTCCGCCTACCCTACTCCTGCTTTACAGGTGAAAATAGAGCAACAGGACCGCTGAGTCTTTGATTTTATTTACTTGCATCTATGTGAAAGAGTGAGTGTAAACACAAAAAACTATTTTATTTTATGTGCTGGAGTTGTGCAGAAAATAGGTTTAAATGTTAAACAAATTTCTTCCAGTCAGAGAATGTTGCGTATAATTTAATGTTTGCTTGATGCAAAAGTAAAAGATTCAAACTAATAAAACAAGTTTTAAAAAGAGACTTTTTCATTTGATTACATTTTGTATGATGGATTATGCAGAAAAAGTAGAATTGGGCTAGAATTAAAAAGTAACTAAGTAACTAAATAATTAATTACTTTTAAAAATAAGTAATCAGTAAAGTAACGTGATTACTTTTTGGGGAAGTAATCAGTAATTAGTTACTGATTACTTTTTTCAAGTAACTTGACCAACACTGCTGCTAACACAGACTGTTAGTATTAACACATTTGTTTTCTTATTTTTGAGTCCAAACATGATGTAGGAAAATATTAAAATCTTTAATGGCTGCTACTTTGCGAATCTCAGATATAGATCTAAATGCAGAACCCTGAAGGATGACAAGCACAGAGGGAGCAAATTAGGAACAGGTTGAACTAACGACCGCGGGAGACAACTCATAGCAGGGCAGGCAACTTCAAATGATGGATGGAGACAAGGGCAGGAAGTAAAAGAATTGAAGGTTAAAACTAGAGCTGTCAATCGATTAGTCAAGTCAAGTGGCTTTATTGTCATTCCAACCATGTGTACAGTACACAGTGAATCGAGACAACGTTCCTCCAAGACCATGGTGCTACAAATGACATATAACAGACAATCAAGACAGGACTACATAAAGTGCAGTTAGGCTATAGCTTATACTTCCAGTGTCTTAGAATATACCAGTTTGACTATACTTCTGTCTCTTTGCTCTGCTGTTGTTTTCAACAGAGGCTGAGCAACCCAACCTTCTTCCTTCTTCTTTTTTCGTAACAAGACATGAACACTAAAACACCACAAAGGAGAAAGAAAAGAACTGTAGCATGCAGTACATACAGTACTTTTGTTTCTTTGCACTGAACCAGTTGCTCAGACAGACAAGCATTTTGACATTTTCAGATGTTAGGGCAGCTTGTTAGCAAAGTGCCTCTCCGCTGTCTTCATAACAGTCAAAGCATTGACCCAAGTTTCCACTGTGGTGCAAAATAATGTGCTGTTACCCCGAGGTGACTGCGATTACTTAGTGAAGTCTAATAATCTCTGGTGAGTGTAACCGCGTTGTCCTGCCCTAAAGCCTCCTCCACTTTGGCTTTCTTGTCTTCATACAAGTTGTGTGTCTTGGTTACAGTGGTGGCTCTCAAAGCCAAATCATGCAGTCGTTGGATGCTATGTGAATTATTTTAAGTAGCCCCTCGTTAGCAATGTTAATCGGTCTGCAAGCTGTAGCCACCCATTTAGCTATGGCTGTTGAAAGTTTGTTGCTTGTAGAATTTCTCAGTGTCTCCTTTGAAAGCTATGCAGCATAGTCTGCCTTTGGTGACGGGGAGGAGGGCTCTCTGCATCAGCTGTGTGCTTGGTTAGCAAGTGGTATTTAAGATGGGACGTACTAGGGTGGTAACTCAGTTCACATCAACAGTAAATACAAATGATTTTGGTCTTCTCAAGAGAACCATCTGGCAGAACTTTAAAATCAAACTTGGCGTTCAAAAGAACCTCTTTATCCATTTCTGCTCACCATCTATAATGTTACTGCTGCGTCGCCAGCCAGGAAAGAAACTAAAGCAGCGAGTTACTGTGGCAAAAAAGTAATTTAACCTTGCAAAACATGGGAGGTGTTCATATACTGCTGCTTTGACAGCAAGAAGGTTCACATCTCCTTGTTGGCTCAACATTTCGGTTTTGAATTAGCCATTTCTCTCTTTTTTTTTTTTTTTTTTTTCTTGCCTGTCCCGTTTGGCTCTTTTGCCATCAGAATTATTGTCTAAAGGCGAAGAAAGATGCCCAACGGATTTTCTTTACCAAATTGACCATCCCAGCTTTGCCATAATGGTCCATTTGATTCACCTTTTATTCTTTATTTTATTTTCACTTGCTGAATACAGGACAGACTTGACTGGGGGAAAGAAAAGGGAGAAAGAAAGAGGGAAAGAAAAACAGTTGAGAAGAGGGACGGGGGAGAAGGGCAAAAAACAAAAACCAACAGAATAAGCAGAAAAAAAATAAAAATAAAATACATATATCGATCACCTGGATCACCTGTTGAGAAAGAAAAAAGAAAACAAGCAGAAGAAAACGAGAGTAATACAATAAACAACATCACAATGATATATGGGAATATGACAGTAAATACTAAATATTAAACATTATTGTGCAGCACGTAAGATCGACAGCACAGTGTGCATTGAGGTAGGAGCCAAAAAGGGTGTAGTTTGTGTGTGTGATCACCCGTGTGTACACCTGTGAGCATGGACGCGCTTGTTTTCTTAAAAGGTTCCCTCATGTAATGATCTGCTAGAGGGTGTGGGGGGCCACTGCCCCGTCCTCCAGGGCATGAAGCAGGTATGGAGGAGATCAAAACTCCAGACATCCAGAGGCCCTCAGAACACAAGAGACCAAGGAAGACCAACAGAGGGGCAGCCGTGCCACTGTCCCAGAAAGAGCTGAGGAGAGTCCCAGATGAGGGGTCACCCAGCAGCCACGGAGCAGAAGCCAGGGGGGGTTGCAGTGACGTGCCCGTGAGCTCCGCCGGCAGCCAGCTGTGCCTGAGTGACCGAGCCCCAGGCCGAGAGGCCGGGGGCACCCCACCTCCGAAGTGGCCCAAGCGAGCCCCAGGCTCCAGGCCCCGATAAGCAGCCGCCAAGGAGTGAGCCGGTGTGTACCCGGACGCCCACCCCCGGACACAAAGAACCACCAACGCACCGATGTCTGAGGGAGTCCGCCCCCGGCAGGGGAAGTGGTGGGGGGAGATAGGCCTCCAAACCTTGGAGGGCCTGAGCTGTCCTCAGAGAGGTGGCGTCTGATACCCAACCTGACATATGGACACAGACATACAGGCACACACAGATACAAACATCCATTCCCACCCTCATGCTCTCATATGCACTTACTCCACACTCAACCAACGTGGAGACAGACATAAAGAGACGCTGTACACACAATCACACTCCCCAAGCGTACTCTACGAACCGGGTCTAGGTACCCTTGCCCCTGGAGGGGGGAACCGCACCCAGACCCAGGTTGTGTTACCCTTTTCCCTGCGGTGGGGAGAAGCAGACCGCCCCGACTCCGCAGCAGCAGGGAGGCCCCACATTCCGGACCCCAGTCGGACGGCCAACTCCTCCTCCTAGCCCCCCTGCTCCAGCAGACCGCAGAGAACGAGGGCGAGAGAAGACTCCTAACCTCCCTCCACCCGCTCATTGTAGTGTTGATGTATGTGTGTTCTAAGGTGCATTTAAAACCCAGGAGGGCATGGAGCTACCTGCCAGAGAGCAGCAGGTAAGCGCATAGTCCCTCCTGCTAACCCTCAATGTCTACGTGTATTTAAAATTGAGAGGTGGGCAACGACGCCAGGGGTGAGGTGTACACCCTGATGGTAATTGGGATTCCGTGTAGCGTGCCCACCCCCAAGATCCTATATGTATGTGTAATGAGAGTGTGAGTAATGTGAATGTCTAAGTTGCGGGATAAAATTGAGGCAGAGGCAGCCAGAAGGGGACAGAGGGGGGGGTTACCTCCTCTGCACCCTGGTGACACACCCCTACTCCAAGGCCCTGCATGTGTGGGTGGTTGTGGTGGAGCGGGAAGAGGGAGGCAGCTGGAGATGGGGAGGGAAGGAAGGGAGGGGCAAGTGACCCCTCCCTGGGGCCAGCTCCCCCGCTGACCCCAGTAGGCACCCCCATACTCCGCGACCCGCCAGGGAAGGGGGGCCCAGGCCCATCCGAACCGGGGCCCAGTGCAGCGGCGCCGCCCGGCCCCACAGAGCCCGGGGCAGTCCACCCAACCCCACCACAGAGAAAACTGCACCCACCCCATCATCCACTCATCTTCCAGACTACATAAGACAATAGACGCCCAGGCTGAGATCTTCCTCCACCTCTCCTGTATCTCCCCCTCTTGCAGAGAGAGTTCCTGAGAGAGGAAAGCTCCTGCAAGATGTGACAACCCCCCCCCCCCCCCCCCCCCCCCCCCCACCAGTTGAAGAGCCCCCCAGGTGGCTCGGCGCACCGGCAGCACCCTGCGCCAGTGGTGGGCCCCCATATACCCACCGGCCCACAACCCCGGCAACACACCAACCAGGACCCAGGCCCCCGAGGCCCGGCCAGGGCCCCAGGCCAGAGCCGGAGCGCCCCCAGAACCTCACGCCCGTCCCGGATCCACCCAGGGGCAGCCAGGCTACCAGGTCAGTAACCCCCGTCCGTCAGCACAGACCCTCCCCTAGCCCCGCTGCACGTAGCCACGAGGAAACCGTCACCTAAGAGCCAACAGAGCCCCTAATTGGCCATGACCGCTACCCCGGGTTGAGCCCCCCAAGGAAGATGCTCCCGGGGAACCCCCCGACGCCCTAAGCCTGACCCTACCCCCACACCAATCACAACAGTGAAGGCGAGACCAAAATATGACCCCCCACCCCCACTAGGTGATGGAGTTGATCAGAGGAGCCCAGAGCGATTGATCTGATGTGGTGGCAGAGGCTGTATCAAGACTAATGTAATCTAATAGATAATTTCTATATTGGTTAGAATTAAGATTGTTTTTATTTTTCCAGTTCATAAGGACTGTTTTCTTGGCTATGCATAGGGCAGTGAAAACCATATGGGCTATATTCTTTTCTGAAGTGACATTATCTAAGCTGCCCAACAAACACACTAAGGGGGAAGTTGGAATGTTACATTTCAGACACTTTGATAAGTCTTCACATATCTCGCGCCAAAACTTCTGAACTGGTGGACAGAACCAAAGAGCATGGATATAATTGTCCGGTGAATTGGTTTGGCAGTGTGAGCAGTTGTTGGTAGATGCAAAGCCCATCTTGAACATCCAATGACCTATATAGTGCACTCTATGTAGTATTTTGTATTGAATTAATTGAAGACTGGGATTTCTGATTAGATGAAAGGTTTTTAAGCAAATCTGAGACCAGAAGTTTTGGTCTAAGTTAACTGATAAATCCGCTTCCCATTTTGCAATAGGAAGTGATATTGATTCATCTGTTTTAGAAAGCATTCTGTATATTTTGGATAGTAATTTGGGGGTTTTAAGAGTAAAAAATTGAACCACACTTGGTGGTGTTTGTAGTTCAACTTGACCCGGTTTAAATTTCTTTTTTATTATGGATTTAATTTGTTGATATTCTAAAAATCTTTTCTTGTTGATCCCATATTGTGTAACTAGTCTGTCAAATGAAATAAATTCTGTTCCTTCTAGTATATGTTCTACATATTTGATTCCTTTACCATTCCAATCTGAAAAGTTTATCATATTATTGTTTTGTAATATGTCAGGGTTGTTCCAGATAGGTGTACGTTTGCATGGGATTAATGAAGACTCTGTCAACTTCAGAAACTCCCACCATGCTGTCAGAGAAGAGCTGATGTTGATGCTTTTGAAGCATTCATGTCGTTGGATGTTTGAGCTGATAAATGGTAGATCTGAAATCTCTAGATTATTGCAAAGTGCTTGTTCTACATTTAGCCAAGGTTCATCTAAAAGGGTATGTTTTAGCCATCCTGAGATAAACTGAAGCCTGTTGGCTAAGAAGTAGTGCTGAAAGTTAGGTAGTTCTAATCCTCCTTTATCCTTGGTCTTTTGTAGTGTTTTTAAGCTTATACGTGGGGGCTTATTTTTCCAAAGGAATTTGGACATATATGAATCTAGAGATCTGAACCAATCTTGCGGCGGTTTAGTTGGGATCATTGAGAATAAATAATTTATTTTTGGTAATACCATCATTTTTATAGCAGCAACCCTTCCCATGAGTGATATGGGTAGACATTTCCATCTAGCCAGATCACCTTCTACTTTCTTTAAAAGTGGGGTATGGTTTAATTTAGTTAGATCTGCAAGCTTGGGAGAAATATTAATACCTAAATATTTTATATTTCCCGATTGCAGTGGAGTAGAAGAGGAATTATGGAAGCAGCAATTAATAGGAAGGACTGTAGATTTTGACCAGTTAATTGAGTAATCTGATATTCTTGCAAAAGAGTTTATCAATTCAATCACCTCAGAGAGGTTGATTTGTGAGTTTTGCAGAAAAAGCAACACATCATCCGCATAGAGACTGATTTTATGTTCCACGTTCTTGCATTTTATGCCCTTAATTGCTGAATTCTGTCTAATTGCTGCTGCTAGTGGTTCGATAAAAATTGCAAACAGTGAAGGGGAGAGTGGGCATCCCTGCCTGGTGCCCCTCAGGAGACATAAGCTGGAGGATGTCTGGTCATTTGTTCTGACACAAGCTGTTGGGGAATTATATAATATTTTTAACCAGTTGATGAAAGAAGATCCAAAACCAAATTTGTGTAAAGTTGCAAATAGAAATTTCCAGTTAACTCTGTCAAACGCTTTTTCTGCATCTAAGGAAAATATTGTAGTTTCAAGGTTTTTACTGTATGAGTAGTCTATCAAATTAAGTAATCTACGTGTATTTGTTGATGAGTGCCTACCTTTTATGAAACCAGTTTGGTCAGGATGAATTAAGAGGGGGGTTATTTTCTCTAGTCTCTTCGAGAGAGCTTTGCAGATTATTTTGAGGTCTACATTAATAAGGGATATTGGACGATAACTTGAGGGATATACAGGGTCTTTGCCTGGTTTTAGCAGGAGATTAATGTTTGCAGAATTCATATTTGATGGAAGTCTGCCCTTTTCTTTGATTTCTAACAACGTTCTGTAAAAAACTGGTGCTAGAATCGTCCAGAATTCTTTGTAGAATTCTGCAGGAAAGCCGTCTGGACCTGGAGCCTTATTATTGGACATACTTATCAGGGCTTCCTGGAGTTCACCTGATGTCAGTGGCGAATCCAGTGCCATTGCTTGAGAGTCTAATAATTTTGGGAGAGTTATGTTGTCTAAAAATTGATCAATTTCCTTTTTAGATGGGTTTATTTGTGGTGAATACAACGTTTTATAGAAATCCCTGAAAATGTTGTTTATTTGTTTCGGTTCATATATTGTGTTCCCAGATGAATCTTGAACAGCACATATAGTTGTTTTTTCTTTATTTATTTTTAGCTGGTTTGCTAGAAATTGACCGGATTTATTACTATGTTCATAATTTTGTAAGCGTAGTCTTTGTACTAAGAATTTTGTTTTTCTATCAATTATCTCATTTAATTCTAGTTTTGTTTTGCGTATTTTGTTCAATGTTTCCTGATCTTGGTGGGACGCGTAGGCTTCTTCTAGTGATTTGATGTTTTTTTCTAATTCCTGAATATTTTTGTTTTCTTTTTTCTTTTTATGTGATGAGAAAGAAATTATTTTACCTCTCATCACAGCTTTCCCTGCTTCCCATAAAACAGAAGCTGATGTTCCGGGAGTGTCATTAAAGTCTAAATATGAAGTCCACTCTTTTTTAAGTCTTCATCTTTAAGCAGTGATGTATTAAATCTCCAGTTTTTACTTGGCATAGTATTATTCTTGTGCATTAGTGTTAAAGATACAGGAGCATGATCGCTGACAGCTATAGGGTGAATCTCAGTGTCTGAAACGTCACTCAGCAGTGAGCTGCTGACCAAAAAATAATCTAGACGAGAGTAGGAGTGATAAACATGTGAAAAAAAAGTATATTCCTTACTGGTGGGGTGAAGGGAGCGCCATGCATCGCAAAGACCAAAGTCGCTCATATACTGTTTGATTATATTTGTGGACTGCCAATTACGCTGAGTTCCTGCTGTATTGAGCCTATCCATTTCTTCATTCAGTCCAAGGTTGAAGTCGCCTCCAAGCACAAGTGTGCCATCTAAGTGTTCAGAGAGTGCACTGAAAAAACCGTGAAAGAATGAGGGATCATCAACATTTGGACCATATACACTTACAATACATAGCTTTTTATCAAGTATAGATAGTTTAATGATTAAGAATCTGCCCTCTGGATCTATAACTGTATCGAGTACTGTGAAATTAATTTTTTTATGGATTAAAATTGCTACTCCCCTTTGTCTAGAATTATAACAAGCTGAGAACACATTAGGAAACTCAGGTGTTTTAAGTTCATTCGAACCTCTAAGAGGTCTGTGGGTCTCTTGTAAAAGGACAACAGCTGCCTGTAGTTTTTTGAGTTGGTTAAATATTTTTAACCTCTTTTCTCTGGAGCCAGCTCCATTTACATTCCATGTAACGAATCTTAGTGCACCCATAGATGTCTGTACATAACTAGAGGTGTACTCTGTGTGTGTCGCTTAGACAGGTGGAGAGAATACATCACTTGTTCATAAATAAGGAGAGGGAGAGAGAGAAAAAATGTGTGGCGAGATGCTCCCTGAGTCTGACTATGTGTTTGCATATTTACTAATATGAGTATGCTTGGCTTAAGTGTGTGTATCCTGTAGGTCTGTGTGCGCTGTCTGACTGATGTAAATGTGCTGCCGTTGAGCGCATGACTGTGCGTGATCGTGCAGTGAGTAAGAATTAGCCATTTCTCTTTGTGGCTGACTCCAGCTTCCCCTGGAAATCTAATACATGTTAGGGTTATGGGTGATTCTGTGGGGGACAAAAAAACTAAGTGGCATGCATCAAATAGATGACATTCATCCTGATCTCCTTTTGAAAATGATATATGATATATATACTGATATATGATTTTTTAAGTGATGCTCATCACTTAAAAAAACATATAAAGTGATGCTTTATATGTTTAAGTCCTTAAACATATAAAGAAAAAATAAAATGTCAGTAATGAGTGAAATTATAATCAAATTACTTTGGTTTAAGTAACAAACCTAAAAAAATCCTGTAGTCACTTTCTGTACTTCCATTTTTTTATAATTATGCTTTCATCCATCCTTTCCACATGGCCCAACGGTAGGAGCGTTTTAGGTGGCTTACAGGCACGTCTTTGACTTTCCAGCTTTTTTTTCGCTTTTTTTTCTATGGCTGAATGAAGCTGTGCTTGCTTAAAGAACAACTTTACTTTATAAACAGAAGGAAGTGGCCTGAACTTCACCCCGGCTGCTTTTTTCCCCTCCTTTCACTCTTTCCCCTCATACTCACTCACTTACACACACATACAGTAAATACATACTGCAGACACCTGTGTAAACCACTGCTGCCATCTGCTTGGCACCCGCCTCCTTATCCCAAAAAACACCCTGGCCAGGGATATCACACACACGCACACTCACACGCAGACACACACACACACTCACAGAAACATCCACCCTCACACTGTTAAGCAGATCAAGAATTCTGCAGGGGAGGTGTTTAAACATCTGAGATCTGACATGCGCTGAGTTTCTCCAAATAAAAAGAACCTTAGTTACTCTTTAGGTCTTGAGCTGTTAATAATTGTCACCTCACCCCGAGTGAGCAGGTGGGGCTGCACAGCCACACTGCAGTCAGATGTGAAGATTGGAAATGTGTAGCCCATTACTTAAACTTCAGCAGAATAAAAACCTCATAAAAACCAACATGGAATCCTGCTCATCATGTTGCAACTGCGTCTTCAACAGTCTGTGTGGGTACAGTAACGATGACAATTAAAATGTAGTGCAGTGGTTAGTGGCTAAATTGAAGCAAATTGAAGTTTATAAAGCACAAATACCCACCCTCCCATTGCAGCAATAGAAACACGCTATGATTGAAAGGATGCCGCAGCCTGTACTTTCAAAGCTTTTGAAAAATTCTATAATTTTTCAGGGAATCCTTGTAATGCTGAGTTATGATTGGGTTGTAATGTAATTTTGTTCATGTGGACTAAATAATAGAAAATAACTGAAAATAACTGAACTTTTGTAACTATTAAAGCTCTGTGATGGGCTGGTGTACCTCACCTTTCACTCCCATAACAGCTGGGATAGAATCCAGCTCTCATATGATCCTGAACTGGATAAAGGGTGGATGATGGATGGATGGGTGGATGGGTCAATTCTTAGTGTGCAGCATGTTAGTGTATTTAGGTTCTGGTCAGCCGGGCACTTTTTGTTTGGAGCTGACGTGGTCACCCTTTGCCTGTATGGATTTTCAAGTCCAGTTTTCCTCCTAGAGTCCTAAGACCTGCAAGGCTAGGTTAATAAGTGATCCTAAATTGGTCATAGGTGTGGATGTATAAGTGCATGGCTTTCTGTCTCCCTCTGTTAGCCTTTAGATAGACTGACTGTCCAACTCTCTCTCTCTCTGTGAAAATTGGGATTGGCTTCACCTTCCCCTGTGACCCTAAGCTGCAAAAGCAGTTAAGAAAATGGATGGATGTGCTCTCATATTTTTCTTGGGGTTTGTTGTATATCAAACTAAAGGACACATTGCAAAGCAAATGTAACTTTGCAATGTGTCCTTAAAATTGTGAAAGGACTGTGATCTTTTGCTGCCACCATGCCACTGGGCTCCTGATGGGGACTTTTGTTGTTATTCTCACCTGAAAACACACCAACCAATTACTTCTATTCAGCAGAGTTAAACGGCAAACTGAATGAGGTGATTAATGTAACTAGAGAATGGAGGGCTGATAGCAAGTGATGACTGGAAACTGGACACCAGATGGTCAAATCTTCAAATAAAAACTGATGTCAAACAAAGGTAACTTGAATAAATACTATTAGGTGGGACTCCTGCAGGCTGCCTCACTTACTGCTGACAGAAATGTTGCAATCAAATATTTTTGCAGTAATTCAGACAGTGTGTTTGAGTTCCACTTAATAACTTTTCCTATATTCCTCCTGTGCAACAGTCAGCCATTCAGTGGTGCATAGACTATATTCAGTAAACACAAAATACAAGTTTTAAATTATAATATTTTGCCTGTGTGGAAAAAAGGATTTTATACCTTAGTTACTCAATTCAGAATCTATCAGTCTGTACTGATAACTGGTTTCTGGACTAGAGACATGCAGGTCAGTCATATATAACTTAATTTTTACCATTTTCAGATGCAATGTTTTTGATAAAACATCTCATCAGTAGATGAGTTTCAAAAAGAAATACTTTAGTTTTGGAAGGGTTAAAAGCTTTTCAGGGCTCTGGGAGTCCACAGATCCCCAGTGAGAGATATTATCTTCAAATGGAGAATTAGTTAACCTTCCTGGACATGGCTGACAGTCAAAGATTTCTCCCAGAGCACCATGATGACTCATCCAAGAAGCCACAAATGTTGCAAGAAAAACATTGAAGGTGCCTTATCTCAGTGAGGGTCACTGTTCATGATTTTAATATATGAAAGATACTGGGCAACATCAGCATCCATGAGAATCAAAATCACTGTTTACTCATAAGAATATTATGGGTAAACAGATCCTCTTCTTTTTTCAAAGCACCACTGACCCCAAAGAGTGTTTTATGGATCGGAAGAACATTCTGCTCTATGACAGAAAATCCAGAAGAAAACTTGCAGATCATCAGTCTCTAAACTGAAACTCACACAATGACCCCGAACATAAAAGTCCACCTCTGAATGGCTGCAAAGAAATGTAATTCAAAAACCACCGTGTACTCCACTACCAGTTGGCGAGTGGTTGCTGGAGGCCACAGGGAAATTGAATGCTAAAGCCCCACACAGGCCTTGCAAGACACCAACTTGCTTGCACACATTCACCAACAGCTCGGCAGTGGAAAGTGTGATGCAAACCATGAACACAGACTCTACAGAAATTTATCATCCATCATCAAAATAAAAGTTGCAACCTTTGAAAATGCAGTGGTATAGCACTTTCACTTTCAAATGTCACTACTGCTCATTAAGAACTTGGCAACTGTTTGCAGTCAATTCTGTGTCTTCTATTAAACTTTGGACAACTGTGACAATCTGCTTGTGACCAAAACAATCACAAGGAGGTTTTTTTTAGTGCAGAACTTTTTACTAATTTCACCACTTTTTTACCTCCGGAAACCACCAGGCAACACTTGGTGAATACACATTTCTCTCCGATGATGGGTCTCTACATCTTTGTGACTGAGATCTTATATGATACTTTCTAAAAGGCAAGGTGTTCACCTGCTGTTGGGAACAACTATGCATTCGGTATCCGCTCAAGAGGAATCTGGGGAGGCTGATTAGTGTGGAACCAACACTAACACCTGAGCCATGGTCGCCTACAGTTAGGGGTGTGATTACTCATTACTCAGTTTCATGATTTAGCTTGTTTTATGGTAAATTTAAATTTAATATTTGAAAGAGTTTAGTATTGGGTAAACTGAAAAAAAAAGAAGACAGCAAGAGCGGTTACGTAATTTCTCAGGCCGTCAAATCAAGAATTACAACAAACCAAAGAAAAGACAAAAAAGAAGCATCTTCTTTCTGCACGGTGGATGGTTTGAGTGGGGTTTTTTTTAGGAAGAGGGCGTTCGATGAGTTCAACAGGAAGACGAGGAGGAGGAGGAGGAGGACGATTGAGGAATGTTCCAGAATGTTGATAGTGGGGACTGATTACACAAAGACACACAAACCAAAAAAAGAAAAACTGAAAAGAAAAGAAAATGAACACACAAAACAAACTTGAGCCAGCACTCATCTACTCGTTTTCCTTCCCTCTCTCTCCCATCTCCAAAAGCACTCACACTCTTGCGCACACACTTACACACAGTGATCCGGGTGGAATCAAAGGGTATTAGCTGTGTGGTGTTCAGTTCCCCCGGTCCTTTCCCAGCATTCTCCACAGCTGTACAATTACACAGGTGTTTGGCAAAAACACACAGTTAGAGACCACAGAGGGGCTGCATGGGTGTGTGTATCTATGTGTGAGTGTGTTTGTGCATGAGTGAGAATATGCGTGTGATTGCATGCCTGTTGTCCGTATGTGTGTCTACATGCACAGCTTCCCTGCAGGAGTGTGTGCTTTTGTGTGTGTGTGAACATGTGTGTATGTTTAAAGCATTAGTTTCCTCCCAATGAATCAGCTCAGCTATTTTCTTAACCACCATCACTGCATATTTTTTTATATCCTTGTATCTTTCTCTCAGTCTTTATTCATCCTTGTAGTATATTTAGAAACACGATCAGCAAAGCTAGCGACATCAAATATGGCTGCATTACCTGGTATTCACATTTTATGATGCAGTACATGTAAAACCTTCAGTCTGTTACTACTGAATAAGTTGCCAGAAGCTGCTAAGCTACTGGACTCATTTACCCTGTTTGAAGCCTGCAGCATTTGTTGCATTTCATCCTGATCTCCAACTATCCAACTATTTTTTTTGTGAACACTCTGCAGATGTTCCATTCTGTCCATGTTCTGACTTTTCAACTTTAATTGTATTTAGAGGAAGAGGATAAAACCACAAAGAGACAAAACTCATGAGCAAGGTGATGATTGTGTTGATGTGGCCCAAAAGACATCCGTGCACAATGACACACTCAACAAACTCAGGCTGTTCTGTGAATGCTGTCCTTCAGACACTCCAGTATGCTAGGTAGAACTCAAGGCTGATGATCTGATCTTGGGAGATCAATTTGCAATCTATGAATGTTAAAAAAATAAATAAATAAATGGAAAGCACACTTCTGACCTGACTGAGCCCCATTCAGAAGTGTAAATCGCAGATTTTTCCACTTAAAGCTACTGTTTGGTCACAGTGAGAGACCAGCTGTCATTACCACTGAGTATCCTCATCATGAAATTTTAAATTTCAGTTTGACACAGAAGCCTATGACTTCCAGGACGTCCAGTAAATCCAGAAGCAGTCTAGACGTGCATGGTGAGGCGGCTTTGAAGGGAAGATAAGCCAATTTTAAATCAGGTTTAATTTTTGACTTTCACGGATTACACGATGCATATTCAGGAATCTCATTTTTGTGCAGAAAACGTTCTTGAAACTCCAAAGAAATCATCCTATGGGTAAAATTATTGTAGGTGCAAAACTGTAAGATGTAAATCCAATTTGTCTGGAATAAAGTTGGCAGGCAGACAGGTTGAAAGAGCAAATAAACAGCTCAGTGTTTCATTTCATTAGAAATGATGTGACATCAGTGTAAATATTTAGATCTGCTTTCATATTTCTTTTGTGTTTACAACATAGCCATAAATACAGTATGTATAGTGTGAAAGTAGTCAGTTAGACAAATCATAGTAGAAACTGTAAAACCTGCATTCACCAACTGAATTATATCTTGAAACTCACAATCTAACTGTAGATGATGTGCAGAAGCTTCTCTTCATCAGTGGCTGCATAAATAGCTTCATCTAGAGCTACTTATTCATGGTGATATGTTTGTATTCTAAAAAAGGACTGAGGTTAGCACAGATGTCTATTTTAAGCCAAATAAATGTAATAAAATATGGTTCGCCGCCTGTGTTATAGTTCACTTTGGCTTTCCCAAAATGTTTCATTTTATGATAAGATGATTACAACAATTTCAGAAGGAGACGATTTCGAGAGATGCCTTCAACTCAAAACATCTCAAAACTTTTTAGGTGAATAGTTAATTCTCATTGTTCCTGCTGCCTCTTTTTCAATTGTCAGTTACATGAAATTTCTCCTTTATTTCCTTTTACAACAGGCTACACTTTCTTGGCAGAGAAGTCAGTTTTAGTTCTTGGACAAAGGCCAAAACCTGAGGAAAAAAATTGAAAAGACCTGTTGAAAAAGAAAAAACCTCACCGGGGAGTTTTAGAACAACTTCATTTTTTCTTTAAATTAGTTTCAGTTAGCCATGACAGCGAGCTAGCTTACATGATGCCAGGGTGAATGCCAGTGAAGCTTTCAGCTACAATCTTTACATCTTTTCTGTGTTGTTTTTGTCTATACGAGCTATAGTTATGGGGGGGGGGAGGTTGAATTTTTTTGAATTTATTAAAGAAGGGACTGATGGTGGACCTGTGACTTTTAGGGCACTTATGAGAAAATGGCTTATGGTAAACCAGGTCTGTGATGACTTTTTACTCACCTGGTTGTATTGTTTGTTCTGGTTCTTTGTGTGTGTTTTTTTGTATGTTTTTGTATATCATAGCGTTTTATGTAACCTGCCCAGCAACTGTGCATGAGAAATAGAAGGTTTGCTAAAATCTAGCATGTTTACATCTTATATTTTTATAATAATGCCCATTACTTTCCCAGTACTATAAATGAAAAGAAGAATGTAACGCAACTTTAGTCCTCTAGTGGTAATAATGATTGTGATGGGAAGGAAGGACAATGATATAAAAGGTGTAGTTGGAGAAATGGACGGGTCGAAAAAAAGAAAACACTGGAATCGAAGACACAAAACCGCTGTTAAGTTCATCCTTTGCACCATTAGGCAACATTGTTTCTTTTCATCACGACTGCTCTATAACCTTGCTCGTTGTACTCAACACTTTACAGCGATTTTCAGCAGTTTGATGTTTTTAATCTGTGGCTTGTCTCCAGATACAGTGCTGGTTGTTTAAGTTTGAGTAAACCTTTTTCTTATATCTTTCCAGTTTATTATGGAATAACTTTTATCTATCAAATGTAGTTTTTTTTTACTTACTTTTGACCCAGATATCACATGTGTACTGGACTCTTTGTGTTCCTGCTGTGGTTCAAGGTTAACATCCAGACAAAACCAAAATATGTTGTTTGAACGTCATGTGACTTCCCGCTGATAATGGAAGAGAAGCAGCAAGAGGCCAATTAAACCATGTCTTGGTGTCATTTTAAAGACACGGAAAGTCACCAAATTCCATTTAGTGTTAGCCATATGTCAAAAGAAACGCGATAATTAGATATACAGTAGTGTAATACAAATGTAGTAAAGTGTACTAGACTAACTTGAACATTTGAGTGCTCATCTTTTTTTGTCGTATTTGTCATTGTTTTCATCCTGGCAGCAGAACAAACTCTAAACACATTGTTGACATTTTATCACTAAATAAACTGAGATGGCTACCAGGAGAGCAAACACACCACTCAAAGTTCACCATTAGCATTCGACCGGAGTTTTGTTTATGCCCACTAGATGTATGTTGGTCTTAAATTCACTCTTCTTTTAGCTCTGGTCCAAAGCAGCATACTTCTATGCTGTTTATCTCTTCAGATAAATGTTTAACCTTCCAAACTACCTAGCTGCTAAATGTGTCTTTTTTTATGTCCTTGTTCTGGGTATGCTGGCATTTTTACAAGGTTGCTAAGCATCAAATTAATATTTTCTGTTACAGTTGTGACTAAAATATATAAAGCATTATTGTGTATCTTCTGTAGTAAATCAGATCTAGTACAGTTGCAATTCAAAACCTTTACAAATACTAAAAAAAAATCAGAGAAACTGACTTGTTGTAATAATCATCCTGGGAACAAGAAGACTTGTTGTATTTCAAGAGTCTCCTAAGATTTCTCATCTAAAGACACTAGTTTTCTAAGGTTTGCAAAAAGCTTTTAGAGACATCTGTTGGATTTTTTTTCTGCAGCAATCACGTGATCACACATCTTCATCACACATCTGCACACAAATTCATTAGGTTCAGCATCAGGTGAAATGCATGCACAAAAGAAATGCATGTCCATGGCCCATCATGACATCACTCATTGTTTCCTGGACTGAAACATCAACATTAGTGTTGTGGCTGCCACCATGTTGCTTTGTTGCAGTCATAAGTGACAATTTTTGAGTGGAGTGCCAAGCTAGCAAGCTAACATAGCTTCTGTAAATGCTTCTTCGACCACCTGTAACACATGTTACAGGTGGTCGAAGAAGCATTTACAGCTGTGTTTTTATGCCGCATAAGTCTAATTAAAATGCTTCAAGGGGAAGCAAAACCACAAATATGACAGAGAGATCCAATTAGACGGCTCCGATTGATGGAAGAAGCCCCAATGACAGCTATCTGCTACACCTACCAGTCTCAGCCTTAAATCCAAAAATGAGGTCTACCTGTAAAATGTAGTGTGATCTAGCAGATGGGCTACTGTAACTCAAGGTGGCCTGGTCTGATGTAGCATGTTTTGTTTTACCTCACATGAATGGTTGGCTACATGTGCGCTACTTACCTAGGGAACACCTGGTTGCACTATGGGAAGTCTTGCCATCCATGTGAATGTTACTTTGACATGTACCACCTACGTAAACATTGTTGCAGACCATGTACACAGTTTTATGGAAACGGCATTTCCTGATGGATGCGGTCTCTCTCAGTAGGGTAATGTGTCCTGCCATAAATCAAAAATGGTTCAGGAATGATTTCCGAACCATGGAAGTCCTACCTCACAACTTACAGAACCTAACAGATTTTTTTGCTAACATCTTGGTGCCAGATACCACAGAGCACCTTCAGGGTCCTAGTGGAATCCACTATTTGTGTTTTGGCAGCAAAAGATGCACCAATACTATGTTAGGCAGGTGGTCACACGTTATGCCTTATAATTTAGGCTTTCTTCTTTAGCTAGGCTGTAAACATAACTACAAAACTAAAGTTGGACTTTTCTACATGAGTGTATGTGTTTTACATGTTTTGGAAGCCATACTTAAGTGGCCATTAAAAGAAATGGCCTAACTTTTTCAGCCTTAGTCAAGAAACATTGTTGAATCTTCATTATTAAAACAAATTTCACAAGATGCATTGGTTCTAGTCACTGTAATTAGCCTAATTGTCCTAAGGGGACAGTTCCTGTAGTAAAAACATGGTCAAAGTTGCCCTAAAATTGCTCACTAATATCTGAAGTGGAAAAATGCTTATTTCCTGTACCTGTCAGGGAGCTTGTCGTTACTTCCATTGGCCAAAGGTGTCACCAAATCAATCTGGAGTGAAATCTTTATTATAACTCAGGAAGCAGAGAAAGGTGTCCCTCTTACTGTAAGCAAGCAGTTACAGGAGCATTACGTTTTACACAGTCCTGTTATGTCTAAATTTAAACATTTTTAATATTGCATAACTTCACATGCGGACCCACTGATTCTCTTCTTCCTGCTGCACTATTATTCATATTTTTTGCATCAGTATTAGATTAACAGAGTTTACAAATAATAAATTGGGATCATTTACCAAGAAAATAAATTAAAGCTTTTTATTCTAAATAACCTTTTCTAGAAATCCATAAAATCCACCTTGTTTTACTAAGAATGCAAAAGACTCAATAAAAGCTTATTATGAATCAGTCTTTTAGTTGGTGGCACAGAGAGGAGCATTGATTACAGTTGGGAAAACTTGTTGCAATAGACATTTGAGGAGAATGTTATGTAAAAAAGACATAAAGGTTATGAACACACGTGGTCATGTAATTCTCAGTCCCACTTGTGATGTCTTTTCTGAGGGTCACAGAACAGGTGGAGGTTGGCCAAGCAGGCTCTCGCTTGTTGCTCGACCCCTAAAAAAGACGTTTTAACGCAGGGCCCTTCTGCAAACAGGATCGTAGTATTAGCTTTTAATAGAGGACCCTATGGTGTAATTTCCTCAGTGCTTTACAAAAGAACACAAAGTAAAGCTGGAAAGAGAATCCAGTAGGTCTGCCAACTTTTAAAAAGTGGATTAAGAAAACTGTGGTGTGTTTACTGTCCACCTCATCTCCAACTTGACCTATCAACACCCTTTTTTAACATATGAATGGGTGACTCTTTTTTTTTTTCTCTTATTTTATATAAAGTGACTTTTAGTTTGACTGAGAGTAGAGGGCTGGCAAAAGGCAAACAGCAAGGGCAACAAATAAGCCTTTATGTTGTTCCTGCACCTGTGTGTGTTTGAGTGTGTGTGTGTGTGTGTTTTCCTGGCATTTTCTCTGTGAGAGCAACCCGCACATGCAGGGTGTAATTTGCAGAAATAGGCCAGTCATTTTATACCTGCAGGCTGTGGGCTGCACAAAGAGAGAGAGAGAGAGAGAGAGAGAGAGAGAGAGAGAGAGAGAGAATTACAAAGTATTTCCAGAGTAGAGAGTTTTGGTACTCTTGTAGTTTTAAGTGGTGACCCATAGGGGGGTTACCGTACAGGTCAAACACTGCACTTGTTTCATTGCAAACTCTAATGAAAAGACACGCAGAACATCAAGATTCATGCATACGTGGAGGGACATGAGCATAGACTGAGATGCACTACAAGTGATTATACAATGAGTTTTAAAAAAACAAAGAATAAATCTATATGTTTATTAAATAATACACAACATATTTAAAAGCTTTATATTTTTTAAAAGTTGTATTTGACTGGATTCAAGCACGAAAGAGTTAGCAAACTCCGGAGGGGGCAAGAAGGAATAACCTTTTCCTTCCTCAATTAGCCCAATTAATCCAAATCAAACTAGCCAATCACCGCGCCAATCAATCAGCGAAACAAACCCGATTTTTCTTGGAGATTTATTTATTTTCCTGTGGATTTTCTCTCTCCTGAAGCAGCGGCGGCAGCAGCAGGTCGGCGCTCGGCTCAGTGGTGTTAAACGAGACTGTAAGCTAGGTGGCCGCACGATCACATTTATCGCGCCGAAGCTGTGCCAGACGCACATGGGATCCGTCCTGCTTACCGGGGGATCTTCAGCACCCGCAGCCGAGCGGAGGGCACCGTCAGCCCGGTCAGGAGGAGCGCTCAGCCTGCCTGGACTCTTCCGCTGACGCAAAACAAACGCACAGACACACACACACACAGACACACACACGCAGAACAAACACTACACATTTCGGAGGTGATATTATTCCTTCCTGAGACACAAAGTGTTATTTATTTATATCGTATGCGAGCCTGACAGTCAGCCGCGGCGGACAAACTGCGTGTTAGCGCGGGGAGGTCGGACTTGTTTGGCAGGGGAAACACACTGAAACACACGCGAAAAGCCTCCCGTTCTGTCGCCCCCTTCTTTTATTTCCTGTCAGTTTTTTTTCTTCTTCTTGCGATTTATTTCCTGCTGCCAAAACCAGGAACCCGGGACTGAGCCCTTACTCCGAGGATGAAAGAAAACTAGATTTGCGATCGAGGCTTTGAGGTTGTTTTACTGGATTTATTTCGCTGTGGAGGAAAAGCGATCCGGGAGCGGAGCGGTGCGCAAACAAGCCGAGGTCTTCCTCCTCTCTTCTCTCCCTCCTTTCTATCTCTCCATCTATCAATCTGTCTACCCATCCTCTTCTATCTATCTATCTGTCTCTCCATTTGTTTCCATGTTTTAGGTCCGTGCGATTTTGCTAAAATGCATCATCAACAGCGGATGGCAGCTTTGGGAACAGACAAGGAACTGAGTGACTTACTGGATTTCAGCGCGGTAAGGAAATCCACCTTCTTCTCTTATCGCTAATATGAATAAAATGACAGGTATCATGTGAGAGCAAGCCGTAGAGGAGAATAAAGGCATTCTGTAGGCTTTACAGCCACCACTGTTTACATTTTTAATGTATGAGTTGCACGGCACATAGCCCAACCTGCATATTTTAGCCTTCACTCAGTCTTTTAACTATTTGCACAAAAAGTTGTGTGTTTATGTAGAGTAACTTGCAGAAAGTCAGTGCATATTGTTGGTTTTGTGTTGTTTAATTTTTTTGCTTGTGTGTGCAGAGAATTGTGATGCTGCATTAGTAATTTTGTTGTCTTATAGATGCGAAACAGCGATTTGAAAATGTTCCCAACATCCATGGTAGTATATCTCATTTTAAGTCATTTTTTTCCTTCATGTGTAGCCTGAGTATTGTTGTTATTATTATTATTTTTATCTTTCTACCCATGATAGGCTTTAGTAAATGTTTTTCCTTTTTTCTATGTGACTTTCTAGGCTGCTCCATGCACTCTGCACCGTTTCGTACAGAATATTTCATGCAAATAAAAAAAAAAAGAAAAAGGCTCGATGTTGAATCATGAACCTGCATGACAGACAGCTAGACAGCCAGCCGAAGAGAGGGAAATGTGTCATACTTTGTCCCCGCAGTGTAAATATTCCTGCAGCATTGCTGTTTAATGTCCAAACCCGCGATTGGGTTTGAAAGTGTGCGTGTGTTTTTAAAGAGAACAGCCTGAGTGGTGAACTTGACGGACAGGAAATAGAGTCCCCGCTCTCGCCCATGTTTTCTCTGCGCCTCTCCTCCTCTGGGAGCAACTTTGGTCTGAAGAGGAGGAGGAAGAGGGGGGGAAAAAAATCAGAAACACCCCTAAATGATGAGAGGGGGAAAAAAACTGACTTTCATTAATCCGGTTATGAAACGTTGAGAAGCAGCATGAACCTAATGGTATCAAAATATCATAATAGTATTAGGGACATGGGTACAGTGATGCTGCATGACATGCAAATAGAATTTACCTGCAATGTTGTGAGTTATTATATTAATTTTAATACTGTAAAAGCATAATATCACAGCCATGGCCTGTGCATGCAAGTGACTTAACAGGAGTGTGCTACAAATAATTTTTGATGAGAAATATATCATAAAATATACATTTTTACAGGAATTAAATGCCAAAGAGAAGATAGTGTGCCTCATGACTCTTTTGATTGAATGCACAGCTGAGGCCTGCTAGAAAATCTGTTGTTAGAGCCATGCAACCTACACGTTAGTGTCTTGTAATGCACTACCCTTTTTTATTATTTGAGTGCAACATGTTGATAAGAACTTGTGCATCAACTCATACAAGTTAACCCCTGTTGCATTTTTTTTAGATTTAATAACTTCATACACACATCAGAATATGTCTGTAGAAAAATTGTAATTATAGAACACACACTCTCTTAGCTAAGTAGGTCTCTATTTACCATGTTTATGGCAGAACTATCGTTAAAGTCCATGTAGAAGGATAAGAAGTGCCCAAAGTCGACGGAAATCATGACTAATTTCCAATTTAGTGGCACACACAACATATTCAATTACTTTGGGAATAGTGGCATATATTTAAAAAGAAGCAAAATAAAAGGCTCACATTATTTTACAAATTTTAATCCTGCACAATGGTTAACTGAATATTTTAAATATGATATATTTGATAAAATAAAATAAAATAAAATAGACTCAGTAAATTGATTTATAATTCCAGTGTTAAGAAGATTTTATAGTATAAATGGTATAAAAGGTTGTTTAGATATTATATCATAGGTGCAAAATGCCAAAAAGTTCAATCAGAAGTTAAATTATGCACAAAAGTAGAAAAATAATTATTGTCCTTAAGAGATAATGCATTAATATTAAAGGCATTTTCCCTGGTTTAAAAACTGAACAGGTTTTTAAGATATGTCAATCAGCCCATCTTAATCTGAAAAAAAAAAAAATCAAACAAAGGAGGGCAGCAGCAGCTAAAATGTGTCTCCGCTCATTATAAACGCAGACTGAACATTAATTTATTCAATCATCTGTCCTTACACGCCCACAAGCTGACACCAGCAGCTCAAAGCAGTTAGACTGGGATATCGATAGACCTGCTAATAGTCCGAGTTAGATCGTTTATCTCCCCAACGCTTGTTTTCCCTCTTTATTTGTCGCAGCTGTGAGAGAGATTGAATACACAAGCAAGCAACCTCCTTGTTCGGCAGACGCACTTCCAGGCCCAGCAAGCAGCATTAAGAACAGTGATGGATCAAGTGTTCGCTGCTTTGGGTCAGGGTTTAATTTATCAGAATTCTGGTTGATCTGAAATAAAACCAAAAGCCTCTCGAACGCCTTGACTTAGTACAGTCTTGTACCGTCTGTAAGTGTGAAGCTCGGAGTGTGTTTGTGGCATTTCAGCCATGCCAACACACGGGCCTGATGTTCATCCAGAGGGGTTATCTGTGAGGGTCAGATGTCTCACTTTGATAGCGTGAAGTGTTCTGTCGTAAAGCTTTACAGTAGCTCATCTCGAAGCACGGCAGGAATCAGTATTCAGCTTCAGTCTGTCTTAACGTGGGCTTGATTTTCCTGTAGATGTGTAGAGCAGATGGTGACTAGTTCTGATGATTATCTCATATGTTTAAGTCAGATATGAAGTAGATATGAAGTGTTTCATTCCAAAATAAGCCATCCAACATTCGGCAAAAGTGACACTTTAGAATGAAAACATATTTTTCACCAAGGTGAGCAGGCGATATAAGTGGTCCTGTTTATTTTTCACAGATGCTGAAAGAGGAATTTGATTTCTCTCCGCTTCACAAAAATAATCCCACAGTGTTTTGGAACACCAAGTCTTCATTTCAGTGTTTAGCTCTGAGCTGGGATTCTCTTATTAGGATTGAGTACAGACCTAAATGTGTCCATAGCATCAAGTGGAAAACAGTGAAGGGCCAAAACCTTGCATCAAGAGGTGCTGACCAAAGTCAGGAATCTGATTTCTTGACTAAAACTCCAAAATAAAAACGTGTACATTGAATTTTACTTTTAATATCAGTGCCTTTGATTCCCTTTTTAAATTAGGACATGACATCATTCTGTAGATGATTTTATTTTGAATTATTTAATTATTTTACAGCAGCCAATCAAATTCAATCAACACGATACCTAAGAACATTACATTTTCTTGTAACTCTCTTGAGGTTGACTGCAAACAATTTCTTTTTTCTTATATAAAAGTGCATAAAGACAGGATTACTTTGAGTTTTCTTCTAAAATTTACAGTTGCATCGGTTCTCTAAATTTCTATATATTTAAAAATGTTACTCTCTAAAGGACTTGAACGTTAGGGACTTGATCTGGACTTGGAGTGGGAACTTTGATTTAAGATACTGACTTCTGGACTCCCCTCTTCCCATGACTTGGAACTTTCATGTTTTGATGAAGGACTGGATTTGGGATTTGAGTTTTCACTTGCTGGACTTACGTAGGTACTTGACACTGGACTTGCCTATCTTCTCATGATTAGGAACTTGCCTGTCTCAACATTGGACTGTTGACATGTTTGTCTTGATGTGAAATATCTTCTCTGCAGGACTTGACCCTTACTCATCTTAACTCTGGGATCTTTTGACCTTGCATTGGGACTTGGCTTTTAACTTTTTGGAATGTGACCTTTGACCCCTGGAACTTGCACATTTTGATGAAGGACTCGACCGTTTCACAACATAATTCATAACATATTGCTCTTGATTTGGGATATGATTTTTCACTTGTTCGAGTGCACTTGCCCTGGACTTGCTTATCTTCTCATGGACAGGACTTAGACCTTGCTTGTCTTTACTTGGGACATGACTATGATTGCATCGATTTGGGTCTTTTGACTTACTGGAGCTTTACCCTTGACCTTTGTTGGATTTAAACATGACCCTGGATTTACCTGCCAGTCTTGATGTAGCACTTGACTTGAACATGTTAGTCTTGATATGGGTGTTGTTGCCCATACGTGCACATGCGTGACCTGGGACTTGTTTGTCTTCACTTGGGACTTGACTATAAACTTCCTGGCATTGTTTTGGATCTTGACATTTAACTTCCTTGACCTCTCCTGGGATATGACCCTGGACATACCAGTTAGTTACAAAATTGTTTTGCAAAACTGCATCTTTTTTTTCCTTAAAAAACAAAACAAATGGCATAAAATCCTTGGAAAGATGTATACATTGGTTTCATTTTCCTTACAGAGTTCCTGAAGTTCTTGTATAGCAGTGAGAACTTCTGTGACAACTTTGGCTTCTTGAAAAACAAATGGGGCATTTCTCAAAGTCAAGTGTTTGGCACTCGAACAGATGTATCTTATTAGTATTAAATCAACCAATACCCAGCCCTAGTCACGTTGGACACTTTCCTTGGTAACATCCACACAAAGATTCCTTCCAAAACAAGACATCATGCATTTAAAAAACAGACAGTATACCCTATGGAGAAAAAAAAAAAAAAAGGGGGGGGGGGGGGGGGAGTACATGTTACCATTAAATTTATGACATTTCCTAATAAGACCATAATGAGATGAGGGGCTGACAGCTCTCAGCCAAATGTTGGATTGGCGTTTTGGAATGAAGCTTTTCACGTGTAGCTGCATTGACGTTTCTGTAGAGATGTGTCTTGCTGTGTGCAGTGTCAGTGCTCTCGGAGGTAATGTGCACTCTGTTTGTCTTGTAGATGTTTTCCCCTCCTGTTAGCAGTGGAAAGAACGGGCCAACCTCCCTGGGGAGCGGACATTTCTCCGGCTCAAGTACGTCAGCTTTCTCTTTTTTTTTTTTCCTCCCTCACTTCATCATCTCCTTTTTCTTCTTTTTCTTCTTCTTCTTCTGCTCTTTTCCTCAGCCTCCTCCTCTCCTTCCTCTTACACCTGCTCACTGCTGCTTTGTTTGCTGTTTGAATTTTCTAATGTGGGTAACAGTGTTCAATACGTGGATATGCAGTTTTTGGTTTTTATGCTGTGTTGCATTGTGGGTTACTTTATATTTCAAGCGGACTTGAAAGCCAAATGAGATTTGGCTTGACAATTTAAGAACACAGCTTACTCATACTGTTTATATTTTTACATTACTCGTATTGTGTACAAACAATAACATTGCTTGGTTTGATTATATGACTTTGAATATGCTTAAATCTGTCTCATAATACTTTCCTACATTGTTTGTAGAAAAATGGTTTCTGTATTATGTATTTTATTTAAACAACAAAAAACAAATCACCCAGTTTCTTGAATCTGGGGACATTGTTGTTTTTAACATTATTCAAAAAAGAGGAAGTAGATAATTCTCGAGTTAACTCACAATATCGATTTTTATTTTTATTTTTATTCCCGCTTTATTTCACATTATATAAGTATATGAATGCCAATCTTGGATAAACGATGATGTGATTTTTCTGACTTTTTGGGGGGGGGGGGGTCCCATCTGTGTTTCAGCTGCTCAGGTTCATTCCTGAAGGACACTTCCTGTTTTTCTGATTTGCCGCAGTCGTTCTTTCCTTCCTGTGTTGTGGAGATCAGTTTGCTTTGTTTTGCTACGCGCTGGTAGTGTTTGTGTCAAACAGGCACGGTTTGGCTTCGTCAGCGGTGGAATGTGGTGGCTCCAACTTGAAAATGTGGATATTGATAATGCTGATTCATAATGTTGTGTCTGGCTTTTACCCTCAGTTCAGTCTGATAAAGTGTTTTAATTCATTCAATCAACCATTTATTCAGTTTCGTTAAGGAGTCTGCATTTCATTCATTCAGCAGGTCAGTGATTAAATATGGCACACAGTCACTGAGTGCATCAGCGAGGTTGTAAACTGGTCAGAGAGTGAGTCAGTGAGTCTTTAGGTATGTCATGTTATTGATTCATTCATCCAGCCAGGCAGTTATATTCTTAGTAGGAAGTACTTCAGAGGGTTGGGTGTTATTTAAAAGTTTTTCACTCAGCCAGCGTCAGTTCAGTAATGGGCGACTGCTGTGCATCATCCCTAACCCCCTGCATATATACGCTCAGAGAAGTAAATACAAACCACCCATTACTTTTTTGTTTCAAACTGATCGATGGATACCTTTTAGCCACTACATGAAAAAGCATGAGGTGATAACACATGTTTATTAAATGATCAGTTGCACAACCTGCAACTTGTATGGTGCTAGTCACACCATGCCGACCTAGGGAATGTGGACTTCCACACTGGCACACTTCCACACATTTACCTGTACTGAACATCAGCCATAAAATGCCAGGTCACCACAGCTACATTTTCTAGCTGTTCATGATAAGACTTTTCATTAGTTTCCGTCTAAACCTCTCCCCTATTCCCCAACACACACACAAAAAAAATGAAAGAAGCATCACCTTGTAGCACTGCTCAGCTATTGCACTTAACACAGAGTTGAATTTTCAAGGAGTTAAACCAGAAAACTGGCGAAATTAAATTATGCAAAAAAAAGTGTTAACTGAACCGTTAAGTTAGCAGTTGATTTATGTTAAAGTAGCACTAGTTTTGATTAAGTAGTAATACTATTCTGTCATCCTAAAGTTAATTCAGTCTCTTAGATTTATGGTGATCCGCTGGTGACAGGCAGGAATACCAACCTCCACGCAGAGACTTATTTATTTGGAACAATAATCAGTCTCAGTCCTTCCACAAAGGTTTATTAGATGCTTCAAAGCAGCGTATGCCATGTATCTTAGAGCTCAGAATTACTAAAAGAAGACAACAGTAAAACTGCTGGACCAACATGGCCTACTTTAATTTAGTTTATACGTTTAAATGTTCCCATGCTAATAACTCTGGACTTGATCGACTGTCAACTTGACTTTAGTGAGGTGCAGAATTAAAAGAGAAAATTGAAAAAGCAAAATATTGTGTATTCTGTCCCAGTTTGTTTGTCAGTTTTACCACCATTACATATGACTTCTCACATCGTGTTAGCTGTAAGTTGTGTCTTTTGGGGGGCATGGCCACAGTTAGCCAGCTTAGCGTTTTAAGTTAGAGATTACAGTGTAAGTATAGTCCAGAGAATGTAAACACAGTGACGTCATAGTCATCATTAGCTGGTACTTGTTCAGCGGCATGTCAGTTTTCACTCATTGATTGAATTTGTCACTTGGTTCTTATTATATCTGTTTTGTTTTTTGTTTTTTTGTATTCAGGATTGCTTGTTTGTTTGTTTGTTTGTTTGCTTGTTTGTTTTTTCATATGTATGGGAAGAATGGATCTGGAGATTATTGGATTGGATCCTGTCTGAGCTGAGCATGAAGTCAAAGTTCTTGATTTACTGGCAATCTACATTGGTACCCCACCCATTGTATCAAAAGTGAGCTTTTTTCAATGTGTGTCTGGGATGAGCCTTAGAGATACGGACATCTGAGCAGGATGCCTCCTGGGCTCCTAGGTGAGATGTTTCAGGTACATCCAACCATGAGGAGACCCTGGGCCTGATCTGTCGCAGGAATACATCGGTGTACCACCAGAAGAGGAGGAGGTGATCAGGTCCAAAGGAGGTCTGGCTATCTTTGCGTGGACTGTTGCCCTCTTGTGCAGCTCCTTCTGCTGATGAAAAGTAGAAAAATAGATAGATAGATGGACGGGTGGTCTTAATGTATCCAAGATACATTCAGAAAGGGCTGAAATCCACTTATTGAAATTGCCTCCTGGGGATATCTAAGATCCATTCTGGCCAGATCCAAGACTGAAAGCAGATTAGGGCAATAAACTTGTACTGTAGCTGTTTTCCATGAAAATGATTCATCCATTCATTTCTGCTCCTTTGTGGTTAGCCATTACTCTGTTAAATTAGCAAAGCTATTATTTTTGTTACCAGACATCTTCTTCAGCATTACTCTTCTGCTCTTTTTTTGTTTAGCAGTTTTGAAACAGCTTCAGCCTTTGGACTGGTTGAGACTTTTGATCACATCAGCTGAGATGCATATATGTAAAAAATATTTGCTCCGTGATTTTATCAGTTATCTTCATGAAAAATAATGTTACTGAGGTGCTGTAATTAATTGTAATAGTATCCTTGGAAGTGCCTGCTATGCTTCTGTTCTGGTTCAGCCAATCAAGTGAAAGGATGAAAAAAGAAGGCAGATGCTGTCCTGTGCATCCTATACTGTATGTTGATAACATTTGCAATGGGTACGTAAAACAAATTTGCATTACTCAATGAGGTGCATTCATGTTAATAAGCACATACTCTCCACCTTTTGCCACTTCTGATCCTGCCACCTCTGTGGTTGGATGCATCATTCTTTGCTTTGAGATCACATTGTACGTTTGGGTGCATTTTCCTCATGTGTTTCACAGGATTGCATTGCGGTATGTCTGGTGTATGTTCAGCAGCATCTGCAGTGCTTATTAAGCAACCTTCAGCCACCATACCAGTAGGATACTTTCTGTTTAAAGTCTTTTCTGGAAGGTCTTCACAGAAAACAGCCGGGTCCTTTCTGTTGCTCCCGCTCCTGTTATTTGCCTCTAAACGGCGTTCGGAAGCCATTTTGTTAGTTGGCTGGAATACAGAGAGATGGCGAGGCATCTTCTTTGTTTACTGCGTCGTTGTGTGGTTGTTGTTGTTTGTGCTCCGCGGTTTTGGTGATGTTGTTTGCTCCTGTGCCGTGCATACAAATGCGAGGGAGGACGACAAATGTTACGATTTTTGGCAAAAGAAAAAAAAAGTCTCAGTTTTGCTGAATTTGTAGCATTTTTTAGGCCTTAGGTTTGCTGCCTCAAAGTGTATCTTCATGTTAGGGTTGTTGTTGTTTTTTTTTCTTTTTCTTTTGATACAGGAACACACCGTGGAGTCACACGCGCACACGCTTACCCTACTATACAAATCACACTGTGTTTCCCATACACACACATCTAAATATCCTCATGTACACACACGTGTGCGCGCGCTCTGCTCACCCCTGCTGTGGCTTTCTGCAGGCCTCGGCATTTTGATGAGCCTGGTGCTGTTTGTGAATGCAGCTAATTAGAACTCTATAGACCTACACAACCATGAGAGGAGCGGTTTCCAAAGGCTGGGTTGAGGCCATAGGCTGGGACGTGCTGACATGGAATGGGATCCATTCACTGTAGACTGACAGGAGTTACTCTGCTTTGAATGATGCGCTTTCATACATTTGAAATTTTGTGTTCATGCTCAGTCTTGTAAAGTATTTACTTCTGTTTGTAAATGCATACCTTAAGCTGTTTTTACTCTTCCAGTTAATGTCACATAAATGATGATTTCAAACTTTGATCGTACAAATTCTTGATGTTTCATAAAAAGAGAACTTTGTGTTTCTTCACACAGCCAGTAAGTAGGCCTACCTAAAGTTAGACTTTAGGAAATTAAGATTTCTATTAGCTAATTTTCAATCGGTTTCTTTACTTCTCCGCCGTAAAAGATTGATGGGACATTGTTGTCACCCTGCTGAGTCAAAGGTCAGGGGACGTGGACACCTACGTTTGTGAATGTATCAATGTCACATTGGTGCTGTAGGTGCATCTACTAAGAATCTCAGACGAGTTCAAATCTCAGTGATCTCCACCTCGCGGTCAGGGGTCAGTTCACGTTTTCTGAAAATCGGGAAAAACATGACTTAAAAGGCCAGTAGTATGACTCAGAGCTTTGGTAGCCATACTACTGAATGATCCTGATAAGTTTAGAAATGTCAATCAAGAAAACATTTGTGCATATATAAATGAATGGATACAACATCATCTCATCACCTTATTATACCCTGCTCTATGGGTACCCTCATAGACCAAATGATGCAGCTGAGCATAATAACCCAATAACATTTATCACCTTTTGATAAAGCATTACAAGTTAATGCAAACCTTTCTGCTGCTCATAAATTTCTCTGTAGACCCTTGGTACTCTAAAAAACGTGCTGCATAGGTTCCAGTGTAAAGAACATGTAATAAAAGCACTGATTTTCCATAATATTGTAAGGACACAGGTATTTGCACGAAAAGTAGGTGACGGATTTTGTTCTTTTCAAAGGTTACGTTGAATCGAGATGACGTTTTGTTGAGCTAAGCGTGCCCAGTATTGGTTGTTTTTTCACTTGAGCTGATTTAATGTTAGCTTGGCTGTTATCTTAGGATGGTGGCACATGAGATTGACCTGTATATTAGCAGAAGTGTCTGCATCCTTGTTAAAAAAAAAAGACTCTACAGTAATATAGAGAAAATCCCAACAGTCAGACGACCGTCTATGAGCTGGCAGTTGGGCAACAGTGGAAAGGAATAACTCCCTTTTAACAGGAAGAAACCTCTGTCAGGACAAGACTCAGCAAGGTGAATGTTGCTACATTCAACCTGCTGTTAGTTAGCAAGCTGATTTACACTCACTTACTTAGAAAAGACCTATGAAAAGGATCTCTTCCAAGCCTTTTTAGGGCATCGTTTAATTGTACCCTGATGTGAAATTTTACTTTAGTGTGAGAATTAAATGGCCCACTGATCACCGAGCAGTACCTGCTTTCAGTGCAGTTTTTGATCTTTGGTGCTGTGGGCACTGCTCCACAGTAATTCACATTTCCACTAACACATGTCTTTGTGTTTAAATTCCTATATATATCCTAACTAAAGAAAGTAGCCCGTCTCCAAGTCCTGTAGAAAATAGGTGGTGAAGGAAAGTTTGGATGTAAGAAGAGCCTGGATAAAAGCAGAAAACACTGAGGTGTTGAATATAAAAATAACGTCTCAGTGAGACGATGCAGAGGCCTAAAAATATTTTGTAGGATTTGGTTTATCTGATGCTTTTGAGGATAAGGAGTGACATTTTCCCAACCATGTATTTATGTAGAGATTGAACTCTGAAATGACAGCCTTCACACAAAGCTGTGAATGTACCTCTCCATGTAAGCCCTTGTATTTCTGCCCATAAATTCACCTTAAAACACAAAAGCATCTAAACATGAACACCGCACAGTCTCGGTTGACATGCTCAGCCCACGGTCATCACCAACCAGGAAGTGGATTAGGCGTTTTAATTATTGAGAGATTTCGCCGTTGTTGTTGTTGTTTATTTTGGGATCATCCCTGGAAAGATAATGCACACTTCAAACTCGGTGTGTGTGTGTTTCTAATCTCCTCCTGGATGAAGCCGTTCAGTGAGCGGCTTCACTCTGCCTGTCAAAACCACCGCCGCTGCCACCACTCGTCTATTTCAGGTCTTGGCTGGTTTTGGTGTTTTCCTCTTTTTTTTTTCTTTAAAAAAAAAAGCCGTTGTAACCTCTCAGATCCGCTGTTTGTCTCCCTGTCAGTGGTGTTGGAAGGCGACCGAGATGTGTGTGTGCGTGTGTGAGCGAGCGAGAGCGTGTAAATGTGTGTGTCCTCAGCAAAACGAAGGTTGAGCATTGGAAAAAAGAAATGAGTGTAAGAGATTTGAGGCATTGATTTTTGAATTGTCTGTCTGAACAAGCAAATATGTGTGGGCAGGTGTTTATGTGTGTAGTTGGGACCATGGAGGGTGGGGGTGGGAGGAAAGAGAGGTTTGGCAGTGTGAGGGCAAACCATCAACCCCGCTGTCATGTGTCTTAAAGTTGGCACTGAGAGATGAAGGAACTGTTTCCTGGAAGCAGAAAGAAACAAAGGTGACAGAGGAAGGAAAGAAGGAAGTAAGGAAGAAACAAAAGATGGAAAGAACAGAATAAGAAGAATTTTAAATAATTAGACACAGAAATAAAATCAAATTAAGATGAAATAAGGAATAAAAAGTTGCGCAAGTAATAAAAACTCAAAGAAATTGTGTAGTAAGGAAAGTAAACAAGGGATGGAGCGGAGCTAATGGAGAAGTAAGAGAGGAAGGGGTAACAATGAAATGGAAAGAATGAGGGAGAAATTTTAGAGGGACGTAACATGAAAGGAAGAACCGAAAAAGGTTGAAAAGTTGAAAGGAAGCAAGAAACAAAGGAAATGGAATATAAAGGGTTAATGGAGAACTGATTAAAAAAAGTAAGAATTTAATGGTGAGTTAATGATGGACAAAAAGAACAAAATTAGATGGTAAATGTCAAAAGAAACACAGGAAATCCAAAAATGGACAAGAAGGCATAACTATAGCAAGAAGGAAAAGAGTGAGGAATAAGAGAGGAACGATACTACTAAAGGCGTTTAAGAAAAGACTAACACGAGGAAGGAGGGAACTGATGAATCAGTGAAAGGAAGCAATGGGAAAAGGAAAAGGGAAGGGATATGAAGAAATTAAAGATAGTAAAGGTTAGCAAAGAACTGAAACAAGGAAGTATAAGACAGACAGAAAGAAGACACATTTTGAAGTTTGGTGCTGGAGTGACTCAAACCAAGACTGGGATTGGTGTCCTGTCCTTTATCATTTCATCATCATCGTCAGTATTTTAATTATTACTACTACTACTACTACACTTGCTGTGTGCTTTTATTTAAGGAATACTCACAGGTTGTGTTGCTTGACTTCATCAGAAAACCAGCAAACTGCCTTTTTTCTTTTCTTTTAATGGGTTTATTGTAAACCTTTTCTGACCTTTTCAGAGAGGCAGGACTCATCAGCCTGGTCACCAGGAGGGTGGAGAAGAACTGTGTTGCTTTCTGTGGTGCCAGCAGAATACATGACATCACTAATGTTATGGGTTAAGAGGTTGCTGTTATTTCCTGGATTTCCTGGAGTGGACCAGGTCACTCAAAGCCAACATCAGAACCTCCACATGTAAAGTACTGTACTGTAGTTTTTAAACAATGTTTACTCTAAACCATGTAGTTGCACATGCTCATAGTTCTAAAGATGATTCAAATGAAACAGTCTGAGGCTGAAAGCAAATCTTCCTTAAATATGAGCCAAAAACAGCCACCGCAGTGTGGCTTACTGTTGGGTTTTTGTGACATTTTGGCCAGCTCCTGAGCTAGATGGCACTGAGAAATAAGATATTCCAATGTAAATATACAAACAATACTTTTGAGAAGAACAAATCCATAGCAGCATCCGTGGCAGCACGGTGGCACGGTGGTTAGCACTGTTGCCGCACAGCAAGAAGGTCCTGAGTTCAATTCCCACATCAGGCCGGGGTCTTTCTGTGTGGAGTTTGCATGTTCTCCCCGTGTTTGCGTGGGTTCCCTCCGGGTACTCCGGCTTCCTCCCACTGTCCAAAGACATGCAACTTGTGGGGATAGGTTAATTGGAAAATCCAAATTGCCACTAGGTGTGAATGTGCGAGTGAATGTAAGCGCGAATGGTTGTCTGTCTCTGTGTGTTGGCCCTGCGACAGACTGGCAACCTGTCCAGTGTGTGAAGCGAATGGATGGATGGTTCCTCCTTTAAAAACATCATCTCTTTGAATGATCACCAAATCAGTAAGCTTTATCCCGTTTTATTTTTGTCCCACCTTCCACCCCAGTGTCTTCTTTCTTTTCCTGTCAAAACCAAAGACAAACAGAAGAAAAAAAAACGCAGCAGCTCTGTCGCCTTTGCCAGCGAGCTTCACGCATTAGCAGAGAAATTTGGGCAAGGGCAGATACAGCCCCGATGGCATGCCTGATTTTTGTTCTCCTAATTGGCATAGCTTATTAAGTCACAGTTCACAGCGGAGAAAAAAGGGGGTTGCTTTAATAATATCCCCTCTCCCGTTTGATTTGATGCACTTGTACCGAGACAGATAACGCGCTTCAGCGCGGCGAGTGACGCCCCCACCACCACCCTCTTGTCTTTATTCAGTCAAATCTGCCTCCGTTACGCCCGTCACTCAAAAACACCCCGGCTGGTCGCTTTCAAAATAGAGATGGAGAGCAGGAGCCAGTCGCTCAATACCTCACCCTCCCACCTTCTCTCTGCCTCTGAGGCTGTTAAATTGTCTCATTTCCCCGGCAAGGCGATGCAGAACGACTCACAAAAACACCCAACCATGCTCTTAATTGTGGTGCGGATTAGGGATTAATAGGCGTTTTTAGCCATAATGGCAAATATTATTAGCCCCATTTGCTTTTCTAATGCTAATAATGACTCTGCTAATAATGTCAGTGATTTCAAGGTTAGCGCCTGTAAGTACTCGGCATGGATTTGTGTGTTTTTTCTTTTTCTCAAAGCTCAGGAGATTGACGTGCTGCTTGCTTCGACGGGCCGGCTTGCTACCGAGTCGGAGCTCCATATGTTTTCCCCGAAGACGACACTGAAAGGTTAGGGGCTGGGCTGAGATCTTAAGTTTAGAGTAGTCTTGCTTTTCTCAGTTTCCACTGAGCTTGGTCCAGTTAACATCTTTTTTTAATTTGTTTCTGTGTTTTGGGCTTCGCTTTCAACAGAAATGGATTAAAAGAGGAGACACCGATCCTCTGTTTCTGGTGACTTGGTGAGATAAGCTGATAAGCCAGACTTTTTGTGTGAGTTCAAGCTAACTTTGTTGGGTAGTTGAGAGGTGAGGAGTTGCAGCTAACTTGTTGTTTAGGCTTGCTTTGGTTATTGTCAGTGAAAATGTATGCAGATGCGAACTGATCCAGTGCTTCTGGTTAAAATAGAATAATTTTCTCTTGCTAAACTGAATTCTAAAGCTTTAGTTTGAGTTTATTTGACTGTGTTTCGATCAGATTTTTGTTTTAAGGTAGGAACAGTTTCTGGTCGTTGGTTCTTACAATCCGGTGATGTTTCCAGTTCAAAAAAGAACAATGCAAACTCGTGTGTGAGACCTGTGTGGAAAACATTTTATTCTGGGCTTGGTGTTTGGTTCAGTTTAAGCACCAAAGTCACCTGTAAGGTTTAGGCTTCAGTTACGCAGTTTATGAGACTAGTTGGCGACCACTGGTCTGAGATAAAAATGTATATTTCCTCACCACTTGCGAGTTGTTGCTGGAGGTTGCTGTGGATTTTTTGCCAAAGCCCAATCAACTTAGGCCTAGAGACCAGTCAGGGACCTCCTGCCTCCTTCCCCAGAGTTTATTAAGCAAACTGTTTGATTAATGGTTTCAGGAGGTTGCTGGCAGTTGCTAGCTTAGTTGCTTAGTAGTAAAACTGTGAAAAGTGCACCTGGTAACCAGTGTTGGTCAAGTTACTTGAAAAAAGTAATTAGTTACTTAATTACTTAGTTACTTTTTAAAACATGATTTATCCCCTAAATGGGTAATAAAGCAATAGCTCTTTCAGCCCAATTCTACTTTTTCTGCATAATTCATCATATAAAATGTAATCAAATGAAAAAGTCTCTTTTTAAAACTTGTTTTGTTAGTTATAATCTTTTAACTTTATGCATCAAGCAAACATTAAATTATATGCAACATTCTCTGACTGGAAGAAATTTGTTTAACCTATTTTCTGCACATTCCAGCATATAAAATAAAATAAAATCGTTTTTTGTGTTTACACTCAGTCTTTCAAATAGGTGCAAGTGAAACACAGCAGAAAATAAATAAAATCAAAGACTCAGCGGTCCTGTTGCTCTAGTTTCACCTGTATAACAGGAGTGGGACAGGCAGAGGTTTGCCCTGGTGCAGGTGTGCTGCAGCGGTCAGTGGAAGGATCCGGCAGTTTCTCTGTGAATTTCACATTCCAGCGGCAGCGTATTTGGTGCTTGCCCTAAAAAACGTTTAGGGTTTTTTTCGCTGTAAAAAGAAGTTTTCTTCCCACGCAGTGAACAGCGGACGTTTATGTTTTCGTCACTTTTTACGGAATTAAAGGTCAGTACTTCCACGCTTTAAACGCGGCACGCTCATACTCTCGCCGCACTCGATATATTATCCATTTTTGATCTGCACACAGCTGTTGCCACGAACGTCACACTCGCTTACGTCATTGTCATGAGACATTCTCGCAAAAAAAAATCACGGTTTTAGTAACGCAGTAACGCAGCGTGCTTGCGGGAAAGTAACAGTAATCTAATTACCTTTTTTGCAATAGTAATCCCTTACTTTACTCGTTACTCGAAAAAAGTAATGCGTTACTGCCCATCTCTGCTGGTAACAACCTGGTAACTGAGACCATCTTTCTTCATAGTAAACTTTTGAAATGCGTTTGTTGCAGTGGTCAGGCACAACTTTACCTTGATGGCATCTGTTCACCTTTCATGCTGGCTAATGGTGACCATGGCAACTAAGGCAATGTAAGGAGGTTTCTGTTGCAACAACCTCTTTGTAACCAATTTCAGTCAGGGACCAGTCAGGGAATACACATTTTTCTGTAGCGACTGGTTGTCAGATGGTCACTAACAGGTCTCCAAGCCTTTCTGACTGAGTCATTAAATAAAGCTCTTGGTTTGGTTTATAATATGGCATTCACACCATTAAATCCCATGTAAGAGAGCTTCCTTTTGGTCAGCCATGGCATGGGCAGTACAGTAGGTTGTCTAATAACTAATACTTCATGTATTTCTTCAGCACATGGCCTCTCCATGTGTAATGTATTCTATCATTCTGCATGTATAACTAATTCTAAGATCAACTGACCAGTACTAGCTAATTTCATTTTTATACACTTTAAACATATTTTAGTCACAATATTACCGCAAGTTGGGACTGTCTTCACATTTATTATTATTGCACGTCCAGCTGCAAAAGGTGGCTTTGACTTGTTGTAACCGGATGTCAGAGATAGATGTGTAAATGGTCTGTAAGTTTAGTTTCGCTGATGTTTTGGACGGGTGCGCCAGCAGTGTTGTGTTACTTTGTTAAGCACTTTGTAATAAGTAGACTGAAGGTCGACAAAGTGGCAGTGTTTAATTGCTGGTCTTCATCAGCTTTTGGCTGGCGTCAAAAGTGAATGTTTTTAGAAGCATCTGTTGTGCACCTGCAGCTGGTTACCTGTCTGATTTGTATGCTTCAAGTATAAACCAGTCATTAACTGTGGAGAGTGGTTTGGAAGACAGACAGCAAAGTGAACACGCTTTTTCTTTTCACAGGGCAAATATGAATAAAGATTTTATCAGCAAATATCTAGTTTCAGCTGTTTAATGTCTTGATTCAATTATTGGACTGAAGAGCCAATATTCCTCAGCTTGACAATATTTTGATGGTAGCAGTTTACTGCCATTAGCGAGTGACATGCCTATCCCTTCAAGGTCATTTTCAGTTGACAAGGTGTTGGTAATTAGCTGTTAATGCTTGAAGTGAAATGAAGAAGTTAGGAGTTTTTACAGTCTGTACAGCTGCAGCCATTTGATCTCCATTCTGTGGCAATTTTATGTTGCCAGTTTCTCTGGCACTGATGCAGAAAAAGGGTATCAGCATTCTTAATCCCATCTATAAAGCCACAGTTGGCTCACTTTTCTAGGCTCAGGGGACAAACAAAAGTTCCTGTTGATAGTTTTACAGATGTCCCTTGGACAATTATAGATGTTGAAAATGCTTTTTGGCATGCAGGGGATATTTTGGTTGCAATAGACAGTATAAAACATGGACGGGGTTTCCCGGTCAGAAAAATGAATCCAATGCTGAAGTGCTGTAAACCCGTTTTCTAGTTTAAAGCCAATTGAAGGTGATAGTTGCACAAAGACTTCCAGTCCTATAGAAGTCTATGGGGAAAACAGTTTCTGATTTGACCTGTCAATAAACACTTTCCTAATGAGTTTATGGGTGCAGTCGCTCATTTCAGGCCATACTGAATAAAAACACTAAGTGTCTTTTCTAAATCCCTATCATACTATATTTCAAAATGGAGAATTATCTGAGGCAGGCTCATTGTCTACAATAGACGAGTCGTTAGCCAATGAGCAAGTGGTTTCACAGTTAGACCCACCCCTGGGTCTAACTGTGAAATCACTAAATCAGACGTATGGAGAGAGAGCTGGAACAAGAGTACATATTAACAGTCAATAACAAATGGCTGTTATAAGTTTCACCTTTTAGCATCTATGATGCCAACAGCAAAGAAAAAAGTAAATAAAATAGCAAAAGACAAAAGAGAAGAACCACTGGAATGTGTCAGTTTCAGGCAGAGCCTCTGTTTGAAGTGTGTGTACTGTTAGTGGCCATAGTTTGATATTGTAGAAGATTCATAAAGTATTTATTATTATTTTGGCCAACAAACAAGATAAGGAAATGGGAACTTATAACACCTGTTGACACCAGGTATATCATATCTACATCATGACAGAAGTGCCATCATTGCTACATGGTGTTCATATCTTTTTATTAACTGAACAAATATTATCCATGCTATGTTTCTTGCGTATCAAAGTTAGTGCTTTCAGTGCTTTCAGTGCTTTTGAGGAAAGAGCATTTACAGCAGACAGTACTGTAGTCTATTTGCATAAAAAAGTTAAAATGGAAAAATGACCAATGACTGATATGTGTGATGGAGACTAGATACAAGGACAACTGCACTGTGTGCCCCAGGACAATTTCCATTTGTTACAAAGGAACTTGTGACGTCAAACAGCATGTGCTGGCAGAACCAATCATTTTGTTCAGATTATTAATTGCTTTCATATTTTGTAAAAAGAGCAAATATGCAAACATAGCACAGAAAATTAAATTATGCCCTTAAAACGAGGGGTCTATGAGGACTGGGGGCTGGAGGATGCAGAACAAAATGTGTCTTATTGTTTTTTTGGAATAAAATATTATGTTGCTTAATAGCATATGCCAGCTGTGGATTAACCTCATTATAGTGCTTAAAGTACCGTTGCACCATTTTTCCACGCAGTATTGATGATATAAAACATATTTTTGGCTCTGACACGTTGATATTAAGGCATTTGTGGTTTGAAAAAGTATGTCGAACGGCAGCATTCTACTTGTACCTGCAGATCATAACCTTAGCATTGTTACTATGAGCATGCTAGCATGTAGCTTCAAGCACTGCTGTGCACTGCTGTGCACTGCTAAACCTCAGCCTCGCACATCAAGTGGCTGCACCTTTTTGTTGAGTTATTAGTTACATTCACAGGTGTCTTTTCTTTTCCTGCTCATTCACACAATCTGCTCATTTCCTCTCCTCCAATCAGCTGAAGGTAACTGAATACCACCGTCACCTATGCTACCCCTACCCCAACCCTCACCCCCCACCCACGGTGATCACGGTTTCAGTCCTCCATCTCCGGGATCTTTTGGTGAAACCTTACGTCTCTAGGCCTCCTTATCGGCTGTAAAATAGCCTCTTCTTCTCGCTCTGCGGTCGGTCTGTGACGTGTGCGAGGTGTCGTGTGTTTCGGTCGCCGGCTCCCACACCTGTTCGCTCATATCGGCGGCGGTGGCGGCACAATCGCAGTCACCGAGCCTAATTACCCAGTCCTTAAAAAATAAAGAGACAGGGAACGTCAACCAGCCTGCCTGGCAATTACAGCGGCGCTCAACACCTCTCTGCAACAAACACCACTCCAATTAGAGGCAGCCAACTTATTCTGGGAGGCAGCAGTACATGTGTGTCTGTGTGTGTGTTTATGCTTGTAAGTGCGAGTGTGTGACAAGCTAAATTGTTTTGGGAGATTAAAACCTGTGTGTTTGGTGTGGCAAACGAGGGGCAAAATGAATGCGTGCTTGTGAATGTGCGTGGAAGTTGCTAAAGTGAGGGAAGAAGAAGTGCATTACGGGAATATGGTGGCGAAGGTTTGGGAATTAGTTCTGGTGTGGTCACAAAGGCCAATTCCACCCACATCTTTAGCGAATTTCCTGCCCCTGATTCAGCTGTTCTTCACCCTAACTTCCTACTGTACACATCAGCTGCTTCACTTCCTCCTTTCTTCCTCTACCTTCTTAACTTTTTCCTTTAGAGGTTTTTCTTTTTCCTGTCTCTCACACCTTTAGTTTCTCTTTGACCTTCTTGTCCTCTTTTTTTCATCTCTTTTTCCTCAACCTGACTTTTGTTCCCACTTCTTCTTCCCACCATTTCCCCTGCTTCTACATCTTTATCAGCCTTCTTCCTATTCTTAAGATTATTTGCCTTTTTTTACTCACACTTCTTCCTTCTTCGTGTGTTACTGACCTGCTCACTGTTCATACTGTTTCCACCTCTGTTTCATCCTTAATCCTCCTGATTACTTCTGATTTCATCGTCCTCTGCATCCTTTTTTGTCTTCAGTAACCTTTTGTATGAACACTCTTCTTCTTTCTTAGCATCTTCCTCCTGCACATGTTTATTATAACCTTCTTCATCAGTCCCATCTTCCTCTTGTCTATCGAATGGATTCTTATTTTATTCAACTATCTTCTTTCACGCCCACTCCTCCTCCTCCTCATCTTTGTTATTCTCCAGTCTGTCTTTTCTGTTTTTCATGCTTCTTTTCCTACATTTCCCTCCCCTTCCACTTAGTTTCTTTTTTCACCCATCCATCTTCCTCCTCGGTTTCAGGCTTCAGCTAAACCAGCAGACTGTTGTTGACTCACTTATTGTCCTTGTTCTGTTGCATGTTTCCGCAGACAAAGTCTTTCCTCTAAAATTAGACCTTTATTGATGCTCTTTGGGGTATTTTGAGTTCAAAACTTCCTCCAGTCATGTGACATGTTTGCCATTATACTTTGTATTTGCTCCTACCCTTCAACATTTGCTGTCTCTTCCTGCTTCTTTCCCACATTTCCTATTCCAGTTCCTCCCCAGTGACCTCGACAGTAAAAAACTCAAATCTGACCTCAGGGGTGATTTTGTCAGTGGAACAGGACAGGAAGGACATGGAAGAATAAAATCAAACACATTGAACCATTTGCAAACTTATTGAGACAGAATTGCTTTCTTTTGTAGGCAGACACTAACCCTTGATCTCTCTAGCATTAATCTGATAAATGATAAAACATCACATTTTATCTTATTACTTTCAAACAGCAAAAACATGATGCATTGATTATTCATGCCACACTTTTATTGAAATGTTCATCTTTTTGGTTATTTAACTGACATAAGCCATAATTTCGTGTCAGGACAGCCACTTAAAGCCCTGCTTAAGATTAGGCTCTGGTTTGCCAGCTGGTGCTAGTATACACTCAGGTTCTTTGCTAGCTTTGTGTTATCTGTGCAGACACTTGTAACACGTTCATCTTCCTACAAGTGACATCTAACAGATTTGTTATATTATTACAGTCAATCTTGTTCTGATAAATTTACCAGGATAGATGTGGACCTAACACCAAAGCAAAGACCCACATGTAGCGCCAGGGTTTGCTAGTTATAATAATGTGCACCATAGCTTCAATTTAATCATCGTGTCCTGTAAATAAAAGTATCATCCACATCACAGTTCCTGAAAAGTTATAGACCACTCTTTCATTTTTTTCCAGGAAAGACATGATCAATAAATACTAAAACTTAAACACAGTGAACACGTAATGGGTCTGAGATCAAGGTCAAGCTCACACTTGCCCTTTTACAGGCAGGATGGATCATGATGAGCTACTACATAACTGACGCTCTGGTTTCTTTCTATTTTCTGCCCAGAGTAAAGATGATTGAAGAACCTCAGAACAGAATGTTAACTGTAATGTAATTACTGGGTTTGCTACAGTAATAAGTAACATACTACGTTACAGAACACCCCCGCTGATTGTGATATATCATATAGCAACAAAGATAAAAAACATTGTAAGAGAAAAATATAAAACATGTTTTCACTTGCAAATGTTTTCTCCTTGCACAGTTTTGGCATTTCTTTCACTGGAAAAATCGAAACGCATCACAAGCTCGGGTCTATTTATGTGTGTGGGTATATATAGAAAGGCAAAATCTAAAACATCACACAAAATTGGTGGAATCAACCTACGTATGTTTTCTTACTGAAAGCCCACTTTGCAGCTTACGTGAAAGCAAGACATATGTGTGATATAAAAGGAATGTATCAAGGCTATTGTATCTAAATTCTAAATTAAAAACATCCTGTTTCCTCCCTGATCTTCTTCCTTTGCTTCCTGCTTTTCTTCCATTTCTCCCTTCTGCTGTTTCAACTCCTCGACGTTCACCTCAAACGGAGATCCGCTTGAACTCGCTCAAAGACAGACTTGCAGGTTTTGGACGTCGTCGCAACCTGTTTGTTGAGATCATTTAATGTACAAATTGATTTGAGCTGACTTGCCAAAGACACACTGAACCTTCACACTGCAGAGATCAGTGGGTTAAACCATCTGGTTCAGAGTTAGGGGTGGGATCGAGGACGGAAGCGGCACAATGGTTCATCCCGGCTTTTGTTTTATTCTCAGTTTTTTGGCAGCGAGGGCACCAGAGTGGCACTGCCAAGTCCCCGAGTGTGTATGTGTGGAAAAGGGGGGTTGGTTGGAAAATATATAGCCTCTCCACACACACACAGACACACACACCAAGCACACAAACTGACACACGTGCACAAACACACACACAGACTCTAAATTGTCTGGAACACCCCTTCTGCCATCTGGTCCTGTGACGGGCCAGACACAGTGTATGGGTGTGTGCGTGTGTGGGGGGCATTATTGTGTTTTTGTTCATCCATGTAAGAGGGGGGGAGAAAGAAAAACACACTCTCTTAAAACACACACAGCAAGATTAGCAGTAAATTTATGCCCCAGTCTTTGGCTGTGTTTGTGTTAATTTGGATGTTCTTCCCTGACGTTTAATTGGTGTTTAGGTCCAGTGTGAAGCTAGTTTATTTTGCAAAGTCCCAGTCTGCTTTCTCTTGTTTCAGACACTCAAAATGAATCTAGAACTGAAGACAGGAGGTCAGAACCTGCTGATCAATTATACTGATTATTTTTATTACCTTTGCTTTTCTTTATATTTGAATTTGATCTGCAGAATTATTTTCTGTATTTATTTTGCTAAATTAAGATAAGAAATATTTTGTTATCTTGGTGTTTTAAACACCAAGAGAAACACAGAGAAACCCCCCCTCTTTACTCTCTATTGGAAAAGTAACTTCCTGCACCTGCCAAAGACACACACCTGCCCTTTCCACTTCCTGCTCTGTCCTTCGTTTCTTTGCTTCCCTAAACCCCCCCCCCCCCCCCCCAGCAACTTTGGGGGCATGTCTTGTAGTACTCGGAACTGAGCGTCTAACTTTGGCAGAGGTGATGCCTTGCTAAGTGGAATAAAGCCTTCTGCTCTAGGAGACTTGCTCAAGAGAACTGTGCTGCAAGCTGTGAGCGTTTCATTGATAAAATAGGGAATTTTGGCAAATGCACTTAAAGTGAATGCAGCAAGGAAAGAAAGCTGAAAGGAGAGGAAAAGATGGGTTGCCTCAGTGTATTGGTGTGTGTGTGTGTGTGTGTGTGTGTGTGTGTGTGTGTGTGCTGAGACACATGCGGGTTGACCTGAAGAGACCAGACCGCTTCTTCCTCATTGGCTGAAGAACATCTGGCAGCCTGTGTGTGTGTGTGTGTGTGTGTGTGTGTGTGTGTGTGTGTGTGTGTGTGTGTGTGTGAGAGAGAGATACCACATTGATCTCCCTTCTCACATTCCACACTGTCAGGACTGAAAAGCAAAAACGCCTCACTCCAAACATTTGCCTCTCTCTCCCTCTCTCTCTTTCCATTCTTTCATTCTTCCCTTCATCTTTTCATTTTTTACTTCTCTCACTCTGCTCACTTTCTTGCTACTCTCTTCCTTATGCCTCCCCCCTTTCCCTCTTCCTCTCTCAATACCCACTTCAGCATGATAGCAAACTGCCTTCTCTCAACCCTTCTGTGCTGTAAAGCTAAAAATAAAGGTTTCTTTGAATATAACATGTTTACAGTCAAATATGAGAAGGCGAATAAGTGAGACTGTGCGATTTAATCCACAAAGATCTTTGCTCCTACATGGTTGCCTTTTATAATATAATATTTTTTTGGCATCGTGGACTGAACATACCAGACAAGTCTAGGACATGGTGTACTGTTCTATCCCGACATGACTGCATGTACACAAAAAAAATGTCTTCCACACTCTGGATAGAAAGCTGTTACATTGCACGCTGCCTGCTGTGTGATCGGCCACAGTTCAACGGTTAGCAAGTGGCACTTGATTTGATGCAGCAAAGTTTGGTGGAACCCTGCCGCTTCTGAAAACGTTATAAATGCTGCCTCGTTTTGTGGACGCTAAAACAGTGATCCGTGGGGGGGGGGTTAATTTGAAATAGTACCAGAGACTTGTACTTGACAGGCCACACACGTTGAATCGTTAGTGATGGCACTTTGGGAAGTAAATTATATGATCATCATTTCAAAATGGGAAAGATTTGCACCTGGAATTATGATTGGCATCAGTTGAGAATTCACTTTAATTCATCGAACAATATTTACGACTGTATTTGTTGTGCTTAAGGACTTGAGACTTGACTTGTTCTGATAAACTCAAATTTGACCTTTGACGTGAAATTTAACTTCAGATTTGGTTTGACAAATCTTAGACTTGTTTTATACTTGAATAAATGACAGGGACCATGTCTTGAAATTACCCTGAACAAATGTACTTGTCTTAGATTACTTGAGGCTCGAGGACTTGAAACTTTCTAATCTTTGCAAACTTTATCTGGAATCACTTAAAAGACAAGTTGATTATTAAGTACAACTCACCTGCAGCAGTTTTACTACCTGGACTTGATGCTTAATTTGAAATTTGCTCTGCACACATGATTATTGCTCTAAAACCCTCTAAAGAACTAAAGAACACTGAGTTGGTTTTTTTGAGATTGAAAGTTTGTGACAAACTTGGAAATTCACTTGGAGGAAATGACTTCAGGCCTGTCTTGGACTTACCTCAAAAAGACTTGCACAGAGCTTTGTTTGGACTACGATCAGACTCAAAATTAGGTTTTGTTAATTTTCTAAACTGGCTGCTTCACTTCACTGAATTATCTCTGAACCACTGTGGAATATTAATTGAAAAAGTTGAGAATTACTGGTGTGCATTTGTGGTTGTTTGTCTTATTTGACAGCTTTGTGTTTGCAATAACTTCAGGCTAAAACCTCCACTTCCACACAGTGGTTTTAGCCTTTGGTTAAGAGGATGTTAAAGAGGACATTAGTTAGCTGTTTGTGTTTCTTCCCCCCCTTAGACTTTCCTCTTTTCTCTTATTTTCCGGCCTGCTGCCTGTTGGATGGCCATCCTTCGACAGCTTGAAGCCATTTGAAGGACCAATTATCCAATAAATGCGGCTTTATGAAGTTCTATCCCTGCTGCTGTGTTCTTGGAAGGCAGAGGTGTATATCAATAAGATTTACAACACCCAAGCTTTAAAAGAAACAGCCACCATTTGGAAGGATGTGACACCTTACTTCTGTAAAGCAAACAAACACATTTGCATTATAGTGCAAAAAGATAACAAAGCATTAGAGTGCTTTGTTATTTCGGTTGCCAATCAGAAACCAAATGTTAGTGGTTGGGAAGCAATAAAGCTAAAGAACTGATCTACAAAATTACATTACAATGCCAGAAGGGATTTGCTCCCATCCTGCCACAAGGTCCAGCAACTGGTGTTGGGTGTTTATCTCAAAGGTTTTGGATGGTATTGAAGTCAGAGCTCTGCGCAGATAAATCGTTCCAGCATGTCCCACAAATTTGGACGATCACTTTTGTCAAACTAAATTTGTATGATGCAATTATTTGAAGCTGCTGGGGCCTAGCTGATACTTTATAGCGTGCAGCATTGTCAGTATGCTTTGGCATGTTTTTAATTAAATCTTTAGCCGGTATAATTATTTCTTAAATTCTTAATTATGTATAACTTCTGTTGGTATGTTTTGGTCCAGTTAAGCTAATCAAATATCTTTACCAAGATTCAAACTTTGAAACTACTTTGACTCCTGTAAATTTTTCTTTTCTGTTACAAATGTGAGACTTGACTTTGCAGTTAAAGACGAATCTGAAATGGCTTGGAAGTAGTTGACTGAAATAACTGTTCTTTCCATGAATGACTTTAACTTTACACAGACTTTCTATGACCTGAAGTCTATAGACAGATCTTGCATATGAATATGCAGAGCGTGTAGGCGATATATCTTACACCAGAATCAGCTTACTCTGGTATTCATTTAATACTTCTGTAGTTACATTATGGGCTGTAAGTGTAGTGGTTTACACATTTGCCTTATAAGTAAAAGATCTCTAATTCAGTCCCAGGAGGAGACACAAGTCCTTTGGGCGCTGCATCAGGAAGTGCACCTGGTGTAAAAATCCTCCAAATCAAAACATTCAGAGTTAGCTGTTGTGGCATGTGATTTTCCCCAAACACCTTTTAGTCAGATAACAATGGATGAGCTCTTGGAGATCTTCCTCCAAGATTGAAACGGCATCTTTATCTGATTATGTTGCCTGAAGACTGCAACCCCTGACTTTTAAGATCTCTAGCTGCCTACTGCATGCATTGCAATAAGAATACCCTTTTTTGTGCAATTCTAACACAATTTTCAATTTCTTTGATCCATTTTAAGTTGTGCTCATCTCTTGGAAACATCATCTTGCTACAGATACAGTGCAAATGTACATTTAAAAGAATCTGGAAGCTGTGTTTTTTTTCCAGTAGCGTAACTCTTTAAGACAGAAGTTTATGGGTGCGGCCAGAGGTTAAAGTACTTCACTCAGGACTGAGGAGGCAGAACTAATTACTTCAACACAGTGAAATTTGATTAAGACCACCTTTTTGCCCTAATTCATCATTCTTCTGGGGAAAAAAAGGTGCACTCTGTGTGTTTTGGAAGCAGGACTCTGGAACAAAGATCACTAAATCTTCACTATGAGAGTATTTTTCTTAAAAACAGGCGTTCCACTCCCTGTTTCCTCAATAAACTGCTTCCTTCTCTGAGTGGTTGTTTAGGTTGTGAGTCTTTACCTTTTCTGGAATTTCAAACCTATATATTTTACAGTAACTTAGCCTTAGCTTGAACTCTGAAGTGCCTGAGGATCAGCACCACGTTTAACATTGCTTGACACGAGGACTGGAAGAGAGAAGAGAAACTGCAAATCTTGCTTCACCAAAAAGGAGAAAATTAGATCTTCTAACAGTGCTTAGTAAGTCTGATTTTCATGATTAATCTTGTTTACTGAGTTGGCCAGTATGACGTAGAGTAGACCTTTTATTGGCCCAATGCTTGACATATTTATAAACCAACCAGTGATGGGTGCAGTGACTTAATGTGGCATCTCAACAGTTGCATCCTCTTGGTATGGTAACCAGGTCTGTTGCTGGAAGCAGCCCACAGCTGAATTTTGTGAGACTTGGTGACATTTGGCTAAAAAGACTCAACTTCTAAGCAGGAGTCAGTTAACAGCTATATCGTCTTGTGTTAATTCAACAGGATACAAAATTTTAATGAAGTACCTGATCAATTGAGACTTAATTGACAGCTTTTCCTCTTGCTTGTAGTCTGAATGTATAGCTGAATTTGTACTTATTTTTAGTGGGTAAAGGTTGAGAAAAATTTATTCTCAACGTGTCACATGTCCAAATGCATGCAGAAGCCCAAACGTCTTGCCCATTTTCGCTACTGAGCTCCTCATTTCAAGACCATGTGCATTAATCTGGTGCTGTAACAAATTTCACTCTGGGTCTTTCAGGCTTTCCACCAGAGGCTGAACCTGGCTGCATGGATCAGTTCCTAGTACCTACAGCATAAAAGCATTATAGAGTTTTGTCATGTAGAAACTTGAAAGGGTCTTCCTCAACAATCACTTAATCACTTTATTCTGATATACAGTATGTAAAACTTTCCTTTCTGTGGGACCAAAAGATCCTAACCATGTGATCACCAGTTTACACAGAGAAGAATATTCACGTACTTTTGTAGCATATTTAAAAACTTAAAAGCAAATATATTTTTAGGCTGCAGTCCTAAATGTCTGCGTGTTTCATAGCGTGTGAGCTGCGTGTGCATTGAAGGTATCATTTGGCAGCTTGTCTGTAAGAATGTAACCTGAGACCTGCACACACACAGGCGTTCCCACAATACCTCTCTCTCCCTCTCTCAGATGTAAGCCTTTTGTCTGCCCCCGACCTCTTTTTTTTTCCTTCTTCTCCCCCTCAGTCGTTGCAGGTGTTCATCATGAGGCAATAAAACAAGTAGTGACTGTTCTCCATCCCAAACACAGCCCACGCTCATGCGGCTGCAGACCCTGCTCCACATTTATTCAGCTCTTTCTAATTTGTGGCCCTGCATGCAGCAGCTGTGGCAGCCATCTTGCATATATTCTTTACTTAAGGCCACTCTTGATGTTGTCCATGTAAAGGTTTCAGAGGTTATTTTTCAAAGTGATCAAAAGCGTTTCAGTAGTTAGTTTTTTCTTAGTGGTATCAGACCGGGGCTCCTGATATTCAGCAGCTCCAGTAACACATGTGAAACTTTCTTTTCTTCTCAGTAGTAAGTGACTTTCTCATCAGTGCTTCATCTTATGAAAGATATAAAAGTAATATTTGAAATCAACTTGTTTTTTTTGTTTTTTTTAAAGTCTATTTGGTAGTTGTCTTCATTCATCTAATGGTAACTTTATAATGGCGCTATAGGAAAAGTGAGATGATCACCATCTCAGTAAGAAGTCTTCGATTTAAACTAACTGAATTGGGCCTAGACACTCATATGTTGTTTCCAGGGTTACAAATTCAAAGACATTCACCCTCTGTGGTCTACATCATTAGACTGATGACTGGGGATGGGTACCGGTATCCGGTGCCATGATGGCACCGGTTCTGACATAAACGGTAGTAACCAGACCGAAAAGCAGCGCACATTTCGGTGCTTTATTTCGGTGCTTTTTTTTCCTGAGATGTGATACACTTTGAATTCTAGCCAATCATTTTACGTTTCCGGGGATAGTAGGCGGGTCCAGGTACGTACGTTCTTTTAGAGCAGAGCTACAGATTAAAAATGCCCAAGGCGAAGCGGTCAAAAGTCTTGCTGTACTTCACAGCAAAAGATGCAAACTCAGCAGCCTGCAACAAGTGCTTTAAGGTGATACTGTGGAAAGGAGGTAACACCTGAAATCCGATGAAACACCTGGCGACGCATAGCGTTTTTTTTAAAAGCCGAAAAATGCGCCGTATTTGATAGCTTGCTGCGAGACCTCACACCGAGCGCATCTACTGCAGGTGTGGTGCCTGTTATCGGACGAAGAGTTAGCAACATCCCCCAAAAAGCTGAAGAGTAGAGTCCTGGCCCCTAGCCCTGCCAGTGTAGCAGAAATGATGAGGATGATGATGGCAGCAGCAGCCGTTCTTCTCTGCGTGAGTAGCTTAATGTTGTTCGTGTATAATTTACGTTGAGTAGGCTAACCACGTTATTACATTAATGTATGTAAGGTGAACTAGCAAACACCATCATAGCTACATGCGGCTGTCTTCTTGTTTGATGGCAGATACTCCCTTCACCCTGGCCAAAAAGGCAAAAATGACCAAATAAAAAGTGGGAAACAGTTAAACATGAGAGGTTTTTGGATAAACTTTTTGTTTTTTCCATTGTTAAAGCACTGCTTCCAGCCAAGAATGATACCATATATGCCCTATAGCTGCAGAAAAGGCTAACATTGTTATCTTTTTACTAAAAAAACAGCTGAACATGAGAGGTTTTTGGACCAATTTTGTGTTCTCCATTCTTTAAGCACCGGTTCGAGCACCGTTTAAGCACCGGCACCGTTTCAAAAGTACCGGTTTGGCACCGGTATCAGATAAAACCTAAACGATACCCATCCCTACTGATGACTGGACCTGGGTGTACTCCGCCTCTTGCCCTGTGGTAGCTAGGTTAAGCTCCAGCCCCCCTGAGACTCTGAATTGCATAAGCAGAAGAAAATGAATGAATGGATGGATGGATGGTCTAAGTGATCGTCACAGATACCCAAACCCAAACCTTATGTTTTGGAGAAAATCAATGTATGTCAGTTCAAACGATTGCTTTCATTGCCCCTGATCACCAGGACTTAGTAGAGAAATCAGTATAGCAATATACTGAGGTAGTTGGGGTCATCACTGATGATGAACTTTAAAATTTTGGTTAATAAGTTCTGAAAAACCACACAGTATAATGAACACCGTTTCTAAATTTCATATCTGTGTCTATAGAAATCGCCATTTCCTGTTACCTGCTGGCTCACAGAAAAAGATGTATATCATTGACAATTTATTACTGGAGTCAAAGCCTGAGGCTAGTTTTCACACATGATTTTCTTTCATCATACGGGGAAAATATGCTTTATTTATAGAAAAAATAAAAACCTCAAAGATATTTATGGTAAATGGCCTGTATTTGTATAGCGCTTTTCTAGTCCTTAAGGACCCCAAAGCGCTTTACACTACATTCAGTCATTCACCCATTCACACACACATTCACACACTGGCGATGGCAAGCTACATTGTAGCCACAGCTGCCCTGGGGCGCACTGACAGAGGCGAGGCTGCCGGACACAGGCGCCACCGGGCCCTCTGACCACCACCAGTAGGCAAACATGGGGTTAGTATCTTGCCCAAGGATATTTGGCATGTAGCCAGGAGGCAGCCTGGGATCGAACCACCGACCTTCTGATTAGTGGCTGACCTGCTCTGCCACCTGAGCTACAGCCACCCACACTGGCAAATACCAATGTAAGATGGCGCCAGTGTTCACGGCCAGCCGTCTGTCCCTTCCAGTGTTATTGTTTGCTTTTGTTTTACTCGCTTCAAAAGATGCTAACTCTCTGTGTGTTTACGATCGCCAAATGCTTTTAGATGTAAGATTACCTTGCTTGAGACGTGAATCTTACTGGAACCACGGAAATCAGAAATTTCTCCCTCCACCGTTTCTGCCCGGCGTTCCTGTCCCAGCCTGCCTCTGCTTTGCCTCGAAGCTACCCCAATCAACCAGGCGTCGCCGGCGCCGGGGAAGACGAAGCGGTTGACTGGTGAGACTGAAGGCTGCCTTCTTACATCCCGGGAATGATCAATACTTTGAGGCGGCCAGATCTGACTACGTCAAACACTGGACCTCCCCAACCATGATCTACCTCTGTTTGGTTCCTGTCGCTGGGATTACTACAATAAACCCATGCCTGTGACCTCCGCGACATCGTCGGAGGGGAGTAAACTTCCAGAACCTGCGGTGCTTCAACGGGCTCCTATTTCCACTACTAAACCTTCGACTTCACTAAGGATTAGCCTTGCTAATGTCCGCTCGTTAGCTAATAAAACCTTTATTTTAAAGGACTTTTTTACTTACCGCGATTTGGATCTTATGCTCCTAACAGAAACTTGGTTTTAATTGTTTTACTGAACTCCTACCTTCTGACTGTGATTATTTAAATCTGCCAAGGATGGGCAAACGCGGGGGTGGAGTTGCGGCTGTCCTCAGAAAGACACTAACATATAAACAACTTTCAGCAGACTTTTACTCAAGCTTCGAAATCCTACTTTTTGAATTGGGGAACCCACGCCCAACGCTCTTTGGAGTAATATACAGACCTCCAAAATATAACAAAGGTTTTATTCGAGATTTTTCTACTTTTTTAGCAGGAATCATCCCGAGTTATGATCAAATTTTAATAGTAGGGGATTTTAATATCCATGTATGCTGCCCCCACAACCAGCTGGCTAAAGACTTTTTAAATTTGATTGACTCTTCCAGCATGTATTGGATCCAACACATGTACAGGGCCACACGTTGGACCTCGTGTTGTCTTTTCGATTACCAATTTTTAATTTGGAAATAAGTGATGCAATCTTTTCTGACCACTGTCCATTAGTGTTTAATATACTTTTATCTCATTGCCATCTTAAACCTACATCCATATATTGTGTTTTTAAACCAACGGCCACAGAACAGTTTTCCACTGCCTTTGAAAGACTGTCAAATTCTTCCCTTGGTGATGGTATTGAGCAGATGGATTTGAATTTTAATAATAAATGCAAGACTATTCTTGATGTGATCGCCCCATTTAAATCAGTGCGATCGACAGCTTACTTAGACCCGTGGATAAACGACTCAACTGGATCAGCTAGGCGACAGTGCAGAAAGGCTGAACAAAAATGGAAAAAAGACAAATTACAAGTCTCTTTCCTGCTTCTGAGAGAGAGCCTATCTAGATATCAAGTCATTGTAAAAGCTGAACAATCTAAGTTTCTCGCAAGAATTATTGAAAACAACTCTAATAACCCCCGAATTCTTTTCTCAGTTATTGATTACTGATTATTGATTATTACTCATTATTGAATACCTCCCCCACTTTCCATATAGATAGCTCCATTTAAACTTGCGATAGGTTCTTGCAGTTTTTTATTAATAAGATAGAAAGGCTTCGATCTACATCTACCCTATCTCTGTATAATGTCTCATTAACATATACCTCCTCAACTGCTTTTGACCAGTTTGAGGCTGTATGTCTTAACCAGGTGGAAGATCGTTGCAATAGCATAAAGACATCATCCTGCCCTTCAGATGCAGTCCCAACCCATTTTCTAAAAAAGATTATTAAGATAGTCGGTCCCGACATTTTAACTATTTTTAATAGTAGTCTCAGCTCTGGGGTAGTACCAACTGAATACAAGCACGCTGTAGTGCAGCCAGTACTTAAAACTGCTTGCTAATTTTAGACCTGTTTCCAAGCTTCCGTTTCTGTCAAAAATTTTAGAAAAGATTGTATTTGAGCAGCTACAAACCTTTCTAAATAGTCATACTATTTTTGAGTTCCAGTCGGGCTTCAAAACCCACCACAGCACAGAAACTGCCCTCCTAAAAATACTTAATGATATTTTATTAATCACTGACTCAGGAGACCCAGCTGTGCTCCTGCTCCTAGACTTAACTGCAGCCTTTGATACTGTTGACCACAGCATTCTGATCTCCCTTTGGAGCAATGTGGTATCAAAGGTATCCCCTTGGAATGGTTTAGGTCGTACCTCTCCGAGAGGACTTTTTCTGTGAGCCTTGATGATTTTATTTCTTTCCCACCTCCTTTTACTTGTGGTGTCCCGCAGGGTTCCGTATTAGGCCCAATTCTTTTTTCTATATGTTGCCCCTAGGCCTAAACTTTAGGAAGCATAACATCTGCTTTCACTCATATGCCGACGACACCCAGATTTATCTTTGGTTTAATAGAAACACCTCCACGCCCATGGAATCGCTAGTCAAATGTCTTGGCGAAGTTAAAACCTGCATGGCCTCAAATTTTCTTACCTTCAATGAGGATAAAACTGAGGTAATTATTTTTGGACCAAGCTGTAATTTCAATGCCCCAGATTTGGACTTATGTAACCTAACGTGCTGTTAAAATGCATGTAAAAAACCTGGGTGTTTTCTTGGATAGCAAACTTACATTCGAGAAACAAATTAATTCAGTTGTCCAGCGGTCCTTTTTTAAATTAAGGCTCCTATCCAAAGTGAGATCTTTTTTATCCTTTAGAAACTTGGAACGAGCATGCGTTTGTTTTATCTCAACTGGATCACTGCAGTTCACTATATGTGGGTGTCAGTCAGTCCAGCTTGGCACCGGACTATTTGCCTGACCTATTGCAGCTTTATACGGCCTCTAGAGCCCTTCGATCAAGGGATCACCTGCTCCTTACCTTACATAAGTCTAGGATGGTTCATAGAGGAGATCGGGCATTTGCGGTTGTGGCACCGAAAATGTGGAATGATCTACCTCTCCACATTAGAAAGGCCCCAACTGTTACTCTTTTTAAATCGCATCTTAAAACATATTTTTTTACTCTGGCTTTCGAAACTGTATGAGAGTTACCAATTATTTTATCCTAATTTTCTTTTAATTTTCTTACCTGTTGTTGTTGTTGTTGTTGTTAATGTTATTGTTTAATTGTTATTTTGTACAGCACTTTGGTCAACTCCCTGTTGTTATTAAATGTGCTTTATAAATAAATAAATGAAAAATGAAATGAAATATTTGAAGAAAAACCCTGATGAAGGGAGGAAATTAATGAATAGTTGGGTAAGAGGAAATGAAAGCTAAACTGAAAGTCTTACTAATGCTTTACTGGAACTATGTGTACTCCTATACATCATAATATGCAGTATTAGGAATTTTCAGATTCATATCTGTGATGTTGATGATTCCTTAAACATGTGTAACGTGCAGGATTGTCTTCCAGCACTGCTGAGCTGTGACTTGGTGTCAAAGTGCTGTCTAATTTCTAATAAACACAGCATGTTAGATATAGAGCAGGAAACTGCTAAAAGCTCTACAACTGTCATGTGCATTTTTCAAGTCAGAAGGTCAAAGGTGAAGTATTTTTTTTCTGTTTCTGCTGGTTATTTGGTTTCATCCATCAATGCTTGACTAGCATCTCCTTAAATCACTGCCAACCAGATATAACTGTGTGGGTTTGTGAGCCCACATGAATGCGCTTTTTGTTCAGAGCGGTCATTTTTCTGTGTGTGTGCATATGTGTGTATGTGTGTGTTTAGGCCAGACTGCCTTTCTCTTAATAGTAATAATGTGAAATGTGAAGCAGCGGGTTCTGTTCTCTGTTAACATAATGACCCCAGTGATATACTCTGACAGCCACACACACATATACTGAAGACACACACACACACACACACACACACACACACACACACAGTTCCACACAAACTAACAGCTTCACATGAGCAAACTTTGAGTTTAGTGAATAGAGTCTCATCTGTGGTTTTGAGTTGAAAAATGGAGTGTGCCCACCTCATAGTGACATACGTGCTAGATGGGATCAGAAAATATTCCATATTCTCTCTGATTGGTTGTTTTGTGTCTGGCAACAGATGATGGTCTGGACATTTGAAAAGGTTGTGGGACAAATAAATATCAATTGCAGTTAGTAGTTAGAAAGTAGCAGACTGAGAACCTGTTCCTGTAGCTCTCTATACTCACCTAAAATGATGATACTTAATATGTAAAAAAAATGTATGTATATCTGCAAACATTTACTACTTGTGGTACCAAGTGAGGCCTAGTGTTCAGCTGATGCTGGCTACTTTAATGCATGGATTACAAAATAAGTCCTTTAGTGTTTCTCATCATTATGTTGAATTTATTTATCTTCTCTTTCATTTCTGTCTTCTCGCCTCTGTCAGGCTCATGGCATGCGCATGAACTCTATCAGTGCTGCATTACCATAAACAGATACTGCACTTCTAATTGGCACACAGTTATTTGAATGAAAGATGCTCACCCTGCACGTCAACCATTGAGTCTTCTGGGTTCAGCCATTTCAGTGTTGTGGAGGGGCCCAGTTAAAAGTTTTACGGGTGGCTCTTTTAAAACAGTTGTCTATGAGGAAAGTGTGTTTGTTTTTTGTTTTTTTGTTGTTGTTTTTTTCATGTATAATACCCAGCCTTAGGTAACTCTGTGCAGCCATATGTAACTACATCCTGGAGTTGGTGTGTCAGAAACCTCAAGGAGAGACGAACAACTGAAACTTAATTCAGTTTTGTCTTTAGATTATGGCTGTTGTCATTTTGAACAGTTAAAGAAACACACACAGACGCACATACACACAGGCACACACTCATGGACATGCTTTAATGTGTTTAGAGAGAGCAGCAGAGCTCTCCTTCCTGCATGCCCAGACATGTATTATGTGGCTTTCAAAGGGGAAGCCTTCACTTTAGTGTGTGTGTGTGTGTGTGTGTGTGTGTGTGTGTGTGTGTGTGTGTGTGTGGGGAGGGGGGGGGGGGGGTGTTCTTGAGATCAATGCAGTTATAGAGTGCAGCAGCTTTTGACTCCACACGCACACACACGCTCTCAAGTGAAGCCTGTTCTTAGTCAAGTGTCACACTTTGCCCCTCTGACATCTGGTCCCCAAAACCTCTGGAGTCGTGAGTGTGTGCGCGCATGCGTGTTTGTGTGTTTATGTATGCATGCGCTGAGGTGCGTGTCCATGTCTGTGTTTGATTAACTAACCATTCCCTGTCTGTGTGACAGCCTCTGCCAATACACTTGTACTTATTGTAAACCAACCTTCTCGCTCTCGCCGAGCGTCGCCTGCTTGGTGCACTTGTTTTTCAGCATCACATGTGTCTGCTATGGCTAAATGTTTCACAGCTTTTCTGAAAGTGTTTTACAAATCTTATTATTAGATTTGTAATTGTATTTATCTTTACTATGCTTTTACAGTTGTGGCTGCTCATGTTAAATAAGTCATATATCAAGGTCAGCATATAAACAAGTGACCCCTGTGAGCTAAAAGGCTTCAAACTGCTCTCAATGCTTAGCTGCAGCAGGGTTTTTCTTTCTACTTCTGGCTCTGTAAGAGTGCAGAAATCCCTAATACAGTCAGCACGGGCTCTTGGGAGCACAGAGCCTGGCCCACCTATGCAAACAAAGTCTTTTGTTTGTGAGGGGCAGCCAATCAGAAGAAAGTTGGCTTAAATATTAAATAGCCTCCAGTGTTGCTGTTAGCTGGGGTCTATCGGAGGGTTTTCAGCTTGTCTCATACCTCCACACCTCACTGTTTTACCCACAGTCACAACCAAAAACATTGCCATCCTGGGGATTATGTCTGCAGCACTTTACTCACTGTGGATATTATCAAAATAACAGCAGCCCAGTAAAACAACAGCAGGCTCTCACAGGATGAAAAACTCTCACCACACATGTGTAGCATGTTAAGTGTGAATTAATTGGAATGCTGCTGTTTTCAGCCACACTTTATGAATCTCATCTGTGGTAGGATGTGGAGTTTGGTTTGCAACAATACAAATTGGGCTGATGGCAAACAAACTGGAGCAAATTAGCACTGGAAAAGTTTACCTGTTTCCTTAACTAACAAGCTGGATTCTCCCTCGGCTGAGCCTGACACTGACTGTCTCTGCAGACTCCTGTTGACTAGGCTGTCTTGTCCTCTGAGTGTGCCAGTGTTTTACTTTCAATGCCACCAAAACAAGTTTGATGTGAGCATCTATGTGCACTGGAGAAAAACAGCAGATAAAACTACACAAAGCCCAGTTTGCTAAAAAGTCAGATCTTTAAGTGGAAAAATCAGAGACATAAAAACAGCTTGGTTCCATTTGTTGAGCCTGTTTTGTGGATTTTATTGATTCCCAGGAAGAACAACAACCAGCCACACTGTTGGCATTTTATTAGCCATCTTAGCTCTGATAGGATGTGTCACTCAATACACCGGTTTAATAGAAATTGATGCCATTTTGACTGTAATCTAACCATTTAATCTGTTATCAGTGAAAACACCAGATCGTATTGCTTTGTCAAATGAGTGGATGTACTGCATTTCTCTGTTGTGACACTGTAAATTTGAATTCCTGGCCTGATACAACAATTCCATTTTAATTCACTTTATATAGCACCAAATCGCAACATCGGTCACTTCACGGAGCTTTATATTGCAAGTAAAGACTCCACAATAATACAGAGAAAATCCTAACAATCAAATGACCCTGTATGAGCAAGCAGTAGGAAGGAAAAAAACCCTTTTAACAGGACAAAACCTCTGACAGTACATAGCTCAGAGAGGGACAGCCATCTGATGTGACCAGTTTGGAGTATGGGGATGGAAACAACACAAATGAAAGGCTGTGGACGAGACATTTATATCTATTCCCCAAGGTATCTAGTTTGTGAAATATGTTGCTATACTGAACCATAGTTTTCTTTTTGGAAATAGTGCTAGCATAACATATGTCGTGGGTGTGACGTGATGGTGCTATTTCCCCCTTTCTGGTCTACAAATCTTTGCTTCTGCCAGATTAACCTTTTTTCTTTCTTGTGACAAAAGTAACGCATTTGACATCCTGCTAGAAAGTGCAGAAATGAAGGACACCTGTGAATAAATATGTCTGTCAGCTTAATGTTGTGCATAGATTCAAATCATTTTCAGATGTTTAGTGAATCTATGTGTTCATCCTTCTATTCATCTCAACAAATTGACCAGGAGTTAATTCTTTGTGGATAAGAAAAGCAGAAAAAGAATTCTGTCATCAAAGCAGTCTGGTTTCTTAAACTGTCAAGTAGGACTTTCCTGTAGCAGCTTGTTGATGTATTCATTTTTATGCCTGACAGCATGCTGCAATGCACATTTTGACATTATTTCATATTAAATATGGAAGTTAAGTGGCACACCTGGCTGAACAGAGCTACGTGAAAGTGGGATACAAATGAGATAATTCACATTAATCCTTAATATCTTTGTGGTCCTTTTAGGTTGCAGCTAATTGTGTAAAGCCAGCATGGATGTGCCAACTTTAAAAACCTGTTCACTCGTAAACAGGTGGGAGTTTTTCTCATCATATGACACTGTGGTTATCATATGAGTTTAAATCAGTATCGGGTTCGGGTTTGAGTCTTTGTCGCATGAAGCATAGTCGAGGTCATGTGACAAGAAATTTTCTGCCACCTTCACATGAGTATCTACATACATCCTGTTTCTCTTTATATCATCACCACCTGATCCTCTCCTACAGGGGAAGAACATTTCCTTCACTTGCAAAAGATGATATTTGCATTTTGGTACTCTGTGTTTTTTCACACATTTGTGGGCTAGTGGTCAAATCTCATGTACCAAAATGGAAAAAAAAAAGTTTCCGATGACTAGATGACTGTAACGAGTCTGAGCACGAACTAGTCAACGACAGGAGATTGTGGGCAGCTGTCTCACTGAAAACGCTAAAAATGGTCCTTGGCTGCAGTTGTCTGTCATCATAGGTTGCTGCGTTAGGAGGTGCTTTCTTCTTAAGGATGGCTAATGCATGCAGCATTCAGAGCAGTATGTGGAAGATTACTTGAGCTGGCTGATTTAAGTTTTTGACTTTTCTACATGGCTTTTTTAGCTAACTGTCGATATAACTGTTGATGTTCTCACAAAATCACCTCTGTGTAGCTGCAGTTATGTTGTTGTTTTTCAGACACGTTAAAGGGGGTTTTCAGGACGTCCCAGGGGTCCTTTAGGAGTTTTGAGGGGGCTCACAGACAAAATGAGGAAGAAAAAGTAAGAAAAACGTGGTCAGAGCATGTTTTTAACCACAGGTTTCAGTCACCTTGCTGTCAACACAGACAACAGACACACAGGAGGTGGAAGAAGCAGTAGAAAAAGGTGGTGGAGCATTAATATTTATTTTTATTTATCTAAGTGTAAATTACATTCCTGACTAGGGATGGGTATTGTTTAGGTTTTATCCGATACCGGTGCCAAACCGGTACTTTTGAAACGGTGCCGGTGCTTAAATGGTGCTCAAACCGGTGCTTAAAGAATGGAGAACACAAACTTTGTCCAAAAACCTCTCATGTTCAGCTGTTTTTTTTGTAAAAAGATAACAATGTTAGCCTTTTCTGCAGCTATGGGGCATATATGGTATCATTCTTGGCTGGAAGCAGTGCTTAATCAATGGAAAAAAACACAAACTTTGTCCAAAAACCTCTCATGTTTAACTGTTTTCCACTTTTTCTTTGGTCATTTTAGCCTTTTTGGCCAGGGTGAAGGGAGTATCTGCCATCAAACAAGAAGACAGCCGCATGTAACTACGACGGTGTTTGCTAGTTCACCTTACATGCATTAATTTAATAACGTGGTTAGCCTACTCAACGTAAATTACACACGAACAACGTTAAGCTACTCACGCAGAGAAGAACGGCTGCTGCTGTAGCCTCATCATCCGTCATCATTTCTGCTACACTGGCAGAGCTAGGGGCCAGGACTCTCCTCTTTGGGTTTTTGGGGGATGTTGCAAACTCCGGGTCCAATAACAGGCACCACACCCGCAGTAGATGTGCACGGTGTGAGGTCTCGCAGCAAGCTATCAAATACGGCGCATTTCTCGGCTTTTAAAAAAAACGCTATGCGTCGCCAGGTGTTTCATCGGATTTGAGGAGTTACCTCCTTTGACAGTATCACAGTATCACCTTAAAGCACTTGTTGCAGGCTGCTGAGTTTGCATCTTTTGCTGTGAAGTACAGCCAGACTTTTGACCGCTTCGCCTTGGGCATTTTTAATCTGTAGCTCTGCTCTAAAAGAACGTACGTACCTGGGCCCGCCTACTATCCTAGGAAACGTAAAATGATTGGCTAGAATCCAAAGTGTATGACATCTCAGGGGGAAAAAAGCACCGAAATGTGTGCTGCTTTTCGGTCTGGTTACTACCGTTTATGATGGCACCGGATACCGGTACCCATCCCTATTCCTGACTTATTTTATTTTTTGCACAGCCCTTCGACTGCCAATGCATAATGTTGCTAAGTTTCTGCTTTTTATTCAACGGATGTTTAGTTCAACTAGTTAGGGGGTGCTGTTGGCAATTTTAAGGTTGTGGGTACAATCCTTACTTGGTCTGTGTTGTTTTGTTTTTGTCTTAATGCCCCCTCCTGCTAGAACAGTCAGCAGATAACCAGGTGACAATCCACAGATCTGCACTTTAATCTTAGAAAAAAGGTAAACCATTATTAAACATCTCAGTTGGACATAAAACATCAAACAATTCATTGTTTCAGTTTCAGTTTGTGTATGTTTGTGATTATTTTAAGGAAGCCAAACTTAACATACCCGCTTGATAGTACCACCTGTTCTTCTATTTTTTCTGCTTTTTTTTGTTTGTTTGTTTATTCTCATTAGTTCTATTTGTCTTTTCTGATTTTCTCTTTTGGCCTTTGAGCATTGTATAAACTCCTTTGCCTTCTTTCCATCGTTGCATAGTATATGTGCATTTTTGTAAAAAAGGCAATATGTGTCAGCGAGTGTGAGCGCTTCTATAATAGCAGAGGTTTTGGTAGTTTGGAGTTCTGAATCATTCAGGTGTGTGTTAACACCGTGCCACAATCTACCAGCAATTTCACCCCAAAGTCAGACCATTCAGTACTTGAGAAATTACAAGAAACCAAAGAGTTTCTCCTCAGACTCCACAGGCCTCAGTTAAATGTTAAAAATTATGACAGTACAATTACAAAAAAAAAAAAGACTGAAGAAGCATGGCTTGTTTGGAAGGATGGCTAGGAGAAATCCTTTTCTTTCTGAATCCTCTTCTTTTTGGTTTGCAAAGCTGTATCTAAGCAAACTACAAGCTTTCAGGAAAAACAGTCCTTTGGATCAAGAAAACCAAAGTGGAGATGTTTATATATGATGCGAAGCACATTTGGAGGAAACCAAACACAGGAGATCGGCACAAATGCCTCATACCAACTGTCAGCACGGTGGTAGAGGTGTGATGATTTGGGTTGGTTCGGCAGCCAGAGGACCCAGGCACCTTGCAGCCATTTAGTCTGCAAAAAACTCACCAGTGTACCAAAGTATTCTACACACATCCTTAAATGTAAGGCATCTGTCTGACAGCTAAAGCTCAGCCCAAACTCAGTCATGCAACAAGACAATGATCCGAAGCACAGCAGCAACTCTTCAACAGAATAGCTGAAAGGACAGATTCTTGCAATGGTGCAGCTAAACTCCAATGATCACACTAATCACACTGATGGCAATGCTATTACTGGACCTGGACAAATCCATAAATAAATACCGCAAATCTCTATAAACTATGAAGCAACAGTGTGAAAAAGAGTGGGACAAAATAATGTGAGTAACTGTTAAAGTCATACAGAAAACCACTACTTTAAATTATCGCAGCTAAAGGTGGTTTCACAAGCTACCCAATCATGGGGTGTGCTTAGGTTTTCATGGGACTCCTGTGAAAACTTTCTTTTTCACGTGACAGTACTTATGTAAATCGGTACACTAATAATGAGCATTGAAAGCATGTGTCAAAGGCAGATGTTTTATTTTTGTTTGGGGTTTTTTCAGTTAGATGTTGCTCATTTAAAAATTTAATCCAAATTTTGATCCATGAAGAGAGAAGAAGTGATGACAGCAGGGTGGATGAGGCAGGGAGTGAAAAGAGCGATCAAAGAAAGAACAGAAGGAAGGACGAGTGATGAAGATTTAAGAAACAAACAGAAAGAGGAAAATTGTGCAATAGAAAAGCGAGAAAGAGAAAAGGTGGAAGCAGAAAGGGGGGACAGAGAGACAGAGAGGAGCAAAAGTGTGCTCACTCGCCTTCCATTAAATTTCACAAATTAAAGTGGTATTATCTTGAAATATTTAAAGGTTAGATGAATGTCGATAATGGATCTCGACAGCCATTAAGCTGTAATTGCTCTCTAATGTAGTTAGTGAAAGACATGGGATACAATTTTCGGCAAACACTGGGTGGGTGAGCGGGGTAGGGCAGGAGAGAGAGAGAGGTTGTTTTTTTATTTATTGATTTTAGTCACAGTCTCCGATTTAAACCAGAGCTGTTGTTCTCTGCATTAAGTCTTAATAAGGCAAAAACAGAGCATGATTAACTATTCAGAGAGAGACCGAGGGGTGGGAGACCTAGAGAAGCAACGAGGACGAGATTGTGGTGGGTTAGAGGGACAAATAATGCAAACCGCCACAAACACCAAGATTTTATCACCAGGCAGATGTCATTTTTCACAGGTTACTTCCAAATGTGCCGCTTTAAAATAAAAGCGCACTTACAGACAAAAATAACTGATGTTTTCTAATTGTTATTATTGTGTGGCCCCATAACAAAGCCGCGGCCTAATTTATGTGAAAGCTGCAACATGTTTCTCTCAGAAATGAATAAATAAGCTCCCGCCCAGGTGGTCGCAAAGTAAATCTGATTAATAAGAAATGAAAGGAGGATCCAATGAGGAGCAGCACTGTTTCTAGCAACTCCAATCAGAAGACACCAGTAAAACCAAATCTTTCTGTACTGTGCAATGGCAGTTTTCATTTTTATACCTTCATGTTGCTGACCTTGTTGCCTTCTCCTTTATTGCTTGCGCTGGTATATTGCGATGGTTTCCAGTCGTGCACGTGTGTCTTTGTGCAGTCTGAATAAATTTGGCACCTTTCACAATCAGACATGTGAAATATTTACTACTCTGATCAACTTATGTCCATGTTTAACATATGACAAAAATCTATTTTGTGAAATTGCTGGGGCCGAGCCAATGGTCCACCCTATGCAGCCATTGGTAACACCTGCTTGAGTGTTGTGCCCATACTCACAGCACTAAAATAACAGTAGCTACTTTTTCAAGTAGGTCGTTCTCTATATACAGTAGCTGTTTCCACAGATTCATTGTAACTGTGCAGTCGCTATACAAGGTTCTTTTAATCTATGAGAACTAATATTCTATTCCAGTCCAATGCAAGTAATCATTTATGCTGTCCACCACTGCAGCCAAAAGCAATTAGTAACATAAGGAGTGACGTGAATCATTTCTTCCTCCATTTTTAAAAAGGATTTTTTTAAAAGGGAGTTCTTCCTTCCCACTGTTGCCAAGTAAACCGTCTGATTGAAACTGTCTGATCATAATAGTTCGATTTTAATTTGGCAGGACTTTACCTTAGCATAGCGCACTGCTCTTATTAACTGTCTGTATATGAATAAAAATGACTTGTGTGCATGTATATTTGCAACAACGGGATGTAAATGTGACAGAAAGCTGAGTGTGGCATTTGTTGTCCCTCTGGGGCAACTGAACATTCTTCTTCTGCAGAAATCTCATCAATAAGTGCAGAGACACCAAGAGAATGTCTGCAGGTGCTATCCTGTGTGTGTGTGTGTGTGCGTGTGTGTGTGTGTGTGTGTGTGTGTGTGTGTTGTGCTTCTTGCTCCGTGTGGGTGCTGTTTCGGTCTGAGCGTGTGTCACTGTTCGCGTTTGTGTGTCCCTGCAGCCTTGCACCCATGCAGACGTGCTAACTTGTTAGCGACTTCTCACTCCTCGTTTCCAGAAAAGGAGGTGCTATCCAGGTGGCAATCCCACGATGCACCTCTCCCCAGTCGGTGTTGTAACGGTCGCCGTTGGTTACAACCTCGTCGGGGGAGAAAATGGGGAATCTGCCTTTTTTTACGGGGGCGTTACAGCACTTTCTGTTTCTCTGTGCCATATTAATAAAATACTTATCAGTGTCCAAAGTATTCATCAGAAATTGCCACATTTCCCAATCACAATTAAGCAAGAAGTGATAAAAGAGTCTAGATAAATCAGTTATTTTACATAGAAGAAAAACATTAAGAGAATATATATCTTGGTGTTTACTCAATTTGAATAACTGAGTCAGCACGGTCATTGAAGTGACAAAAAAAAAACAGAAAAGGGAAGTGGGAACATCACTGTGCAGTCTTATTTCTTTTCTGACATTAACATGGAAATTTAAGCAGAATTTCAAGATCATTGAGTTCCTGGATAAACAGGAAATTTCATGCTTTATACACTGGGAAACGTTTATGAAAGGCAAATGAAATCGTGCAGGACTCAATTATTTCCACATTAATGGCGAATGACCCGTGTAGTAATCACACAAGGATGTAATGCTTATTTCATTTTTTATTTGCTTTGTGTCCGCATACTTCTGATCATTTCTGGAGATATGTGGTGAGGAGTGAGGGATGTGCAGACTCTCCCTCTTCACGGCTCTGTTGACAGACTTTTAAATAATTACTGCAAGAGAGAAACAGACAAACACATTAGTTTCAGTCTCACTTATAATCACCGTGTGCACAACACAAGTACATTAACAAGAGTGAGTCTTTCCTTCTGTCTTTCTATAGCTGCTGGTTGTCATCTTCATCAGTAGATGTAAATAAAACATTTTTGTTTGGTGGTTAAATAAAACAATCTAAAAAATATTACCCTGGATAACTGGTAAGATAACCCATGCCTGTTTCCCTTTGGTCTGCTCTGCACAGTACACGTGGCAGGCTGGTGACATGTATCCTGCTGGTAGGTAAACTGGAAGCTCCCAGGTTTAATCGCTGATTTATCTCCCGTGTCTATTATCATCCGTCAGAGTGTCCTTGAGCCACACTCTGAAGTCATGAATGTTTAAGTGTTACAGCAAAATAGCAAATATATATTCATGATAACTTATTTGGGGTAACAGTGCTGCTTAATAAACTGGTCTGTTTGTTGGTCGATCCTCCAATAAAGACGCTTGCTAAACGATGCATCTTACTGACTTTGGTGAACCTCTGATTTTCCGTGTTTACCTGTTGTTATTATATATTATTTTCTAGCCCACATATTTAACTTAGCATGATTGGAAATTCAAAATAATACTTGTTGAACTTGCCTGGACCTTGGTGCAGACTCTCGGTTGATCCACTGACTGAACAAGCCATTTTTACACTGCCACCCCCCCCCCCCCCCCCCCCCCCTTTTTTTTTTGTTTTTACAAATGTTAAGTTTTGGTTCAGGCATCAAGATCTTCTTAGAGAATTATGTGTGAATATTCAAAGCTCCAATTTTGAATACGTAGGTGGAGACAATTATATGTCAACTGGCTTCAACTGATTTTTTTCAAATTCCAAATATTTACAGTGATTTATGGCCTAGAAAGGCTTTAATAGAGCACATGTGATGAGATTGGACCATTTTCTATTTGCAAAAGAACTCAAATGATTAATCACTATTAAACTAATTAATGATTAATTTCCTGACAATCAACTAATCCCTTAATCAACCTTTTCTTTCAGGTGTAGTTACAAGCACTCCAATAATCATTTAATCCATTTGAAATAAAATGCATGTTGAGGCAGTCATCATGTGTGAAACGCTGCTGACAGTCATTTGTCAGTTCATGTCAAGGAATGTGCATTCATTGTGACACAGAGCAAGACATTTCTGAGTGCCTCTCCGTCTGTGCTTTGCTCTCCAGCTGAGGGCTTCTGTATCCACATCCCTTGTGTCTTGGGATTATCTCCTGATTTCTGCTTTTCCTTGCCAGTGAGTGGCATGTGCAGAACTTGGCGATCTAAACTGAAATAAAGGAGGAATCAGTTTCTAATTAGCTGCTCTGAAGTTTCGGTATACAGGTTGTAGGTTGTTTCTTCAGAGGACTGTGTGTGACTGATTTCTCAGTAAATGGCTGCTAATGCTGTGTTAGTTTCAGTGGTCATCTATTATTAGGCAGGGTGGACCAGAGCTGATAGAATTCACCTGAGCCCCGCTCTCGCTTCCCCATCACTACCACAAACCAACTGCTACATAACTAATGCACAGGGCTCTTCCTGCACAGGTGCATGCGGTTGCTGTGTGTGACTCTGTGTGAGTGTGCGGCTATTTTAATCCCATCCCAACCACAAAGATTCATGACACCCAAATTTATCACATCGCACTGTAGTAGCCAGTGCAGCAGAAGCAATGCATTTTCTGGATCTCAGTCTCACTGCTGCTGGAAGATGAAAAAAATTAAAAAATGTACACATTGTCAAGAATTTTATGATTTGATGAATGTTGTAGAAATCCAGACGTGTACTTAATGACTTTGCTGGCCATAATTAGAGTGATAATAGCAAGTCCAGGAAGCTTTAACCTCCCAGGACTTGGCGTCCACATATGTGGACATCACATTTTGGGTGGTCTAGACCAAAATACTGATATCCACTTACGAGGACGTTGCACTGCCACTGTTCTATCAAAATTTTAAACGAATGTCCTCATATGTGGATCTCATTTTTCTTAGAAAGGAAAATTAGGTAAAAAAAAAAAATCTGGTAGTTCTTTGTTTTATACATTCATCAGGTCCCAATCAACCCAAAAACACAAAGAAAAATTAAAAATGCATGCCATGAAAAAGTTCGGATCTTAGGAGGTTAAGCTTATCTCGTAGCCTAAAAAATTATATCACAAAGCAATTCAGCTTTGTGAAAGAAAATGCTTCTCTTGGAGAAAATCCAGGCTAGAGGGAAATCAAATAAATATTTCTATTATATTTTGATATTAATTTAACCATTGTTTATTACTTAAGATTGGAGCAACAAAAAGGGGATAAGAAATGGATCAGATAGCATGTATAGGTGCAGTATACAGGACTGAGAGTGCAAAAGTCTTCTGGCTGCTCCCTTTAGGGGTCGCCACAGCAGGTCCTCTGCCTTTGTCTCACCCTGTCTTTTGTCTCACCAGCCCTCTGCTTGTCCTCCTTCACTACATCAGTGAATTTTATCTGTGATCGTCCTTCTTTCCTCCTACCTGGCAGCTCTATCTTCAACATCTTTTGTCTGATATATCCACTATCCCCCTCTGCACATGTCTAAACCATCTCAGCACCGTCTCTCTAACTTTGTCCGCAAACCACTCAACCTGAGCTGTCCCCCTGGTGGACTGGTTTCTAATCCTGTCCATCCAGCTCACTCCTGGTGAAATCCGTAATATCTCCAGCTTGGCCTCCTGTGTTTTTGTCAGGGCTGCCAGCTCCAAACCACACATCATACCACGTACTCTCTTGCTACTATGCTTCACCAGCAGATACTTGTGAAGGCGGAATGGTGGTCGATTTCTATGCCATAGCAGTGCCTGTAATTGTAGGTACAAATACTGGTTAGTTCAATGTTCATGTGCTGAGGACAATCAAGTTAAGAAACAGTGTTTGGAATTCACAGTGAGCGCTATTGCTCAACAACAGTGATCCTTTCGAAAATCAGGTATTTTACATATTGTGCCTCTAAATCTTAAAAGAAAAAAATTGGTAAAAAAAAAATCACATTACTTATTTTAAAATCTTGCAACAGAGTGTTCTGTGGTAGAGGGGAAAAACACCTTTTCATAAGAGTCTTGCCTTAATTAGTTAATTTTGTGAGCTAGTGAGCGATTCTGTTTAAATTGCTCCAGCTGGGGTGCAGCTATTGCTCACTTAGATGCGCAGGTGACCCATAAGCTGCCTCAGACCATTTCCGGGTCTCTTTCCCCATTTTCCTGCCTAATTTATCCTGCTCCTTTCCAATAACGGCTAAAAAATTGCTAAAAAAGGGTAAAAAAAATCTAAAAAGTTAATAAATATAAATAAATAAATAGTTAATAAATATGTAAAAGTGCTGATCATTTCTTAAACAAAAAACTAACTGAGATGCTGTTAAGTTCTAATCATATGATTTGGTTTGCCTTATCTTGGAAGGAGAGGTGTTTATTACCATTTTGAGATTGCAAAGCAGCTTGATATTACAAATTACTGTGAGAAGCTGTTGAGTATATGATTGTATTGTCTGCATAAAGTGACATTTACTGTAGAAGGAAATTAATTGAACATGATCATAATTTAATTCTCCAGCCTTTCCTGAAAGGAGGGAATATATTCAATGATCCCTAAAAAAGAAGCATCACCATTGGTGCTGGGCAGTTAAAATAGGTGTGATAGAGCTCATTCCCACCTGCCTGATGTTGGAAATGAAGCTGTTGAAAGCCAAGACTGAGCCATGTACTAAATATACCATAAAAATATGAGCTTTCTCTGTAGCCTTGCAATTTTAAAGCACCTTGAGGCAACTATAGGTTTGAATTGGTGCTATATAAACGTAATTAAATTGAATCAGATAAAAAAGGCAACAATATAAACATAAATTAAGAGGAAAAAAACGGCATAAAGCGCCTCAGTCCAAGGCGAGGGACATAAAGATCCAGGAACAGCTTTTAGTGTCATACCTCTGGAACAAACTGGAGGGATTAAGTGTCCACTTCCAGTAGGTGTTCCCTCATTGTATTTGACTTTGGGAAAGTGATGAAAATCTTCCATAGAAGAATCATAACAGGATAAAGGTAATTACTTAGCATTTTAGCATTACTTTGTATTGCACTCACCATTCCCATAAAAGGACCCAAACAATGCAAGCAAAATGTCTCCCAAAACATAACTTTAATCTGTCATCCATCAGTATATAAGAAGTAGGTCAGCTGCTGTTCAGCAATTTCCATAAAAATCAACTGTGGAACACAGGTTTCAACTTGTAAAGGTTATACAAATGACCCCAGTTCTCTGTCATCTCCTTCTAAAAAGCACCTGATCCTCTTCAGATTTCTCTGCAGTTTCTTCCATAAAAGTGGTTGTCACATTTTCCAGCGGCTGGGTTTTTATTTTGGAGTGAACCTCGCCGTTTCCTTGGAGGTATCAGCAGGAGGAGCTTGACTGGAGGACGAGAGCAGAGGGAGACCTGATAGGAGTCGAACCCCTCTGGCTCAGTGCTCAGTCATGTTTACACTTGACAACAGGGCGCCATGAAAGAGCGAGGAGAGGCGGAAGATAAAAAGGAATAAGAAAGAAAGTAAAGAGAGGGAGGGAGGCAAAGATGAAGGGAGAAGGAGGAGGAGGAGCAGAGCGAGGGGGGGGGGGGGCGAGGAGGAATAAAAGGAGGAAAGGTTGTTTTTAGTTTTAATGAAATCAGATAAAGGTGTGATGTGGGATTTACGCTGTCGGTGTGACACTCAGACGACACATTTAACCTTTTAAGTCTAAGGCTAAAGTTTCTTTAAAGTCTTTTTTTTTTTTTGCATTCATTACTAACAGTACGTGCATCACAAACACTGGATCAGTGTTCAGCTGAAATTCACAATATAGTCATGGTGATGGTAGATTTGGGGTCTGGGGAGAAGGAACTAAACTGTTCCTTTGCAATAGGAAATACCTCGAAAGTCACCAAAAAACATAGTCTTACCCAAGTTTTTATTGGCTGTCGACCAATTTATGTTTCTCATATCAGATATTTTGGCTTATCTTTTCTTACTAGGTCAATGTAAAATAACTTTTTGGCAGCGTAGTCCTGCATGTGTGCTATACATGTGTACTTCCTGGAAGGCTCAAATCCTTCGAAAAGAGACAAAACAAAAACCAAAAAAGCGTCTTGTGCCAGAAAATCGGCGTATACATGACAACTCTGAAGGCCTTCAATATTTTACACATCAAACGTGTAAAATAGTTTATTCATTTAAAATATTTTGACACTCCACACTTATAGTAAAGAATGCTCATGTTGCCTGTGAGGAGGAGGGACTATCTTAAGGCTAAAGTCTATATGCCGAATAAACTTAATAGATTACACAAGTGACTGTAACATGATTAACTGGAGTCTTACCATGCAAGATGTGCACTGATGCCTATCTAAGTATACAGTAAATCCTCCAACCCAGATGTATGTTGTAGGCTGGTGCAAACACATGACTGCACCTCTGTTGAAAGTTTACAGGGAGATTAACATGAGGCGATGTTTCTGTATCTGATCACAAAACTAATACATTAGTTTACCGATTTAATTTCTATAATTATTTTCTTTAGAAGTCTATGAGACAGTTGCCTTCAGTTCATTCATTCAATTAATTCTGAATAAAATATTGTTGTACCTTTGCGATTTTGGTAAATTGTAATGTTTAGCTTGCGCAAGTTTCACTATTATCCTATAGGATTGAAGCAATGTTGCCAAAGGGGTGAGGGGAAATTTGTATTCCTGCATTGTCATCAGTACGATGAAACTGATATTTATATAGCATGTGGATGAGGGAGGAACTGGCCACTTTGCCTCTATTGATAGCAAAAATGATAGACGAAGAGAAGAAACAAGATTGAGTGCTGTTTTTATTTTCCCTGCTAATTAAAAGCAGATGTCAAGGTACAATTCTCTGAGCTTGTTTAACGCAGCACTACTGTTTCCTGATTTACTTTCTAGGCCTCTCTGCACTCGTTGAGAGACCATTTCGCTTCTCCTCATCCAACCCACTGGACTTTCTCCGGTTTCAAAAATCTCTCTGCCGCACCCCCAGCCCCGCTCTCTTTCTGTATGATTAAGCTCACTCATCCCTCTGCTTACATTAGCTCTAAGCTGGCAGGTGTCTATGAGATAGAGTTTTATAAAGCCAGCAAACACAAAAACCTCTACAGAGAGAAAGCAGCCTTAATTGAATTGTCAAACACAAATCTACCCAGAGACTCAGTTTGACAAAAACTCATCTGAAACACTGCCTGTCGGTCTCAGTTTAAGAGTGACTGTCTCACTTCTTCGTCCGCTAGTTTGTCTGAGTGACTCAGTGCGCTCGTTCACGGGTCACCATCAACTTTTTGAGTTAATTGACCTTTTTTACTTGTCCAGCCATAAATGGCACATGTCCAGGTAAATTACAATAATGTTATCGTTTCATTTTTTTTTTTTTTAAATTTAGACTTCAGGCAGTATTCCAACTGTGTCGAGATATAAATTACTTATATTATTCCAAACATAAATTAGTATTTATAAAGAGTAAAGTTTTTTTTAAGTGATCGTCGGAGGTGTAATGCAACCTTTTAGTAAAACTTTATTTCTGTAGGTTTGCCAGTCTCTCTCATTGTGTTATTATTATTATTATTATAGGGCGATCGTGGCTCAAGAGTTGGGTGTTTGTCTTGTAATCGGAAGGTTGCTGGTTTGAGCCCCGGCTCGGACAGTCTTGGTCGTTGTGCAAGGCACTTCACCCACTGCCTACTGGTGTTGGCCAGAGGGGCCGATGGCGCGATATGGCAGCCTCGCTTCTGTCAGTCTGCCCCAGGGCAGCTGTGGCTACAACTGTAGCTGCCTCCACCAGTGTGTGAATGTGAGAGTGAATGAATAGTGGTATTGTAAAGCGCTTTGAGGGCCGAAAAGCGCTATATAAATGCAATCCATTATTATTATTTTGCCATCCTTGCCATAGACAAATTTACACTTATTTTGTTTATTTTGTGGCAGTTCCAAACATCTGCATTATCGTTGGACTGAATTTGTATATACTGAGGCAGATTGTGTTTAGATTTGCGATATGGTGTACAAAGCTGCAGAGGCCGTGCTTGCCACAAGGCAAGCTGGGCAACTGCTTGGAGCCCCAGGCCAGTATGGGGCCCTTGAGAGACAAACCTTACAATATGCAAAGTTGACAATGACAGTGGAGGAGACCTGAGCTCATCTAACAACGCCCCACCTGACTCCGCTGACTCCCTTTGCAAATGGCACGCCTGATTCTGTTTAAACAAACCTAATGACAACAATGGAAGCCTCTCAGTGAAAAGAAGAGGAGTTATCCTTCTTTCCTTTTTTTCTTTTTTTAAATTTTATTTCATTTTATTATCAGTGTTTGTTTCAGTTGTTTTTGTATGGAGGGCATATCTCATATATGCTGTATAAAGTCTCAATAAAGTCTCCATCAATACCTCATCATGCAAACTAAGGATGTTTCTGCTATATTTGTATTTAAGTTAGTTCCAAGTTTAGAAAACTGTTTCAGTTGGTTTTATTTTATTTTATTATTTTTTTGCACAAGTCTAATTTTTATTTCCCTTTTAGCTAACCAAAATTACATTCTCAATTTCACTCCACATCCAGGTATAGTTTTTTTGTTTAGCTTTAGTCAACAATTTTGTCCAGAACCACTACTTTAAAACTGCAAGTGCTACACCTGGCTAAATATAGTCTGTAAATGAAATCAATCTGCATTTTCACATTACTATAAAATTTTCTCATCACCTTAAGGTGCAGTTATGATGGTGAAATGCACTTTTGTCCTAATAAGCTGATCACAGGAAGGTGCAAAGTTGGTCACTGGAAAGATCCTGCAACCAAAAAAGGCTCAGGACAAAATCTAGTGTCAGAAATTGAGGATGACAATCACACAATGTGACTATGGCCTCTGCTGACCAGCCAGTGGGTCAAACACTCTAATCGACTGCCGTTGTGTTTTATGCTTGATAGATAACCCAGATTTATCAGCTCTGTATCACACAGTGTGGATTATAAGGTTTGTGGAAACCTTAGTAATGTCATGATTGGACAGACACCTGCAAGCCAATCAGAAATATATTACACAGGCTACACCTTGGTATATTGTTGTGCATGAAAAGTAAATTGTACACATTACACTGATGCCACTATTATATATTAGTAACCACTTCAATAAACCCTGGTTACTCTTTTAAATTCTGCTTACAAGTAGTTTCCAGACAGCCTTTGGCTCAGTGCCTTCATCTTGATTTTTCTCACTTAGACTGTATAAAAGTTTTGCTAACTCTGCTGGTTTTTAAGCTTGTGACCAGTTTACATGCATTTTTCCCTTTTTTCCTTTTGTTCCTCTGGTTGTGATGGTGTGTAGAGATCTAAGCCACAGTTGGCTCAGCTTCACATGGGCCTGTGCGGCGAGACGAGGGGGTTTGTCAAAGGAATCGCCTGCGCCTCTTATTCTTCCCCCACCACAGAGATGGGAAAAAAAAGCAACAAAACAAAACAAAACAGAAAGGAATGGCCTTCTTATTATCAATATTAATCTCTCTTTTTGGAAAGGCATCTGTAGACTGTGAAACTCGGCAGTCTTTAAAAAAAAAAACACGCAACGCGGCTTATTCAACAACAAAAAAAAAAGCCATGTTTGAACTTGCTAATGTTTTTTCCCCTCTCTCTCACTTTCCATCTCTCCCTCCCCCTCCCTCTTTCTCTCTTTCTGTCAACTTGAGCTATTCTCTCCCTTCATTTAGCGTGCCATTAGCTCTCCAAGCTGTTGTTTGTTTTGTTGCTTTAATGTGCTTTTTTCGAACAAAATAGCAAAAAAAAGCAAAACAAAAAAAAAACAAGGAATAAAAAAAGAAAAAACAAGTCACTGAAATATAAAACATGTACAATTTTGTGTGTGTGTATGTGTGCTGGGACTATGTGATTTTATGGTTTGGAAATGTTTGCCTCCGTGTGTGTGTGCGTGTGCGTGAGGGCACTGGCACTAAACTTACTTGGGTCCAGATGTTCTAATTATAGAACAGCTCCGCTGCCTAATGACAGGAAACACTGGCCTCTGTGTGTGTGTGTGTGTGTGTGTGTGTGTGTGTGTGTGTGTGTGTGTGTGTCGTAATGTGTGTAAGAAACATGAATGAAATTCTCATCATTAACCTCTTGAACCCTGATTTCCTCCTCAGATTTTCCCTCAACTAGCCATAAGGTTTGACAGACCATATGTATATGTCTGCCTTTCACATACATTTGTTGTGCACATGGATTTGGTTTTCCCAAATATTCACTGTGGCAAACTTACACTCAACAAGTGCTCATTTAACAGATGTTCTTATTCTTAGGACAACAAGAGAATAAAACCCCAAGAATATACATGTTTTTCCACCCAAGCTAAATTTAATTGAAGCTAAAATTCTTCATATTCTGCACCATGTACTTGGTTAGATATGCCCTTGTTTTATTGATACATGTCTCAGCTCTGTGAGTCACTGAGGGGATGTAAATGGACCCATTTTATTTAGGGTGAATATGGGACTTTAAGCCTCAAAACTTAAGTTTTCAGGCTTGTATGACTTTATATATGCTGCTTTATATCAAGCTGCTAGCTGCTTGTTAATCACCCAAAGTACTTGGTAGTGGGTCGAGAACTAACAGACTCCACCACGCTACGCACTTAACTGTGAACATGACACAAAAATACTCAGATACTTCAATAAAAACAGAATATGGTCTGAGGACATTTTAATTGGCTAACAGCGCTATACACTGCTGATTAAGTTTCCTGCCAAGTTTACGTTTATTTTTATCTCTAATTACTTACTTATTTTTATTCATTCTTTTAATTTATTGTGGGTTTTTTTATCTTAAGTGAAAGTCAAATCAATGTTCATTGCACGATGTATAATAGCAGTAAAGATCATTCATTCAATCATAGACTCTCTCTCTGTTAGTGTGTCTCTTGTGAAAATGAATGCATGTTGGATTTGGCTATTTGGCAGGGCTATGTTGGATTAATAAAGTTCTCCAGTCCCAGTCTAATTCTCTTCTTAATAACATACTTAAATGTTGGCAGAGAATAAGTAAATAGGATTAGGAAGCTGACTTTTGGTGCTTGACTGTTTCCATATGCTGTGCTACAAGTGCATTTTGTTAATTATCCAGGTTCAACACCCAGCCCCACAAAATGCAGGACTTTTAACACCCGTGATCTAAAAGTTTCTGCAAATATATTTGGAAAGGAATCACTGTCACTTTGTTTTCCATCAACATACTGAAAACGCTGTGAAGTGTTGATATGAAATGTTTCCTGTCTCCATAGAATATGTGCTTAATGTTAAGATGGGCACAACAGTGACATTATCTGGTTTTTGATTACAAATCAGTTGTTTACCTACAGAATCTGTTTGCTAATTCGTGTGATGGCATTCATGTACTTTTTGGATATTTAAAGGCATGTTCCACTGATCCAACGAATACTTGAGGATACATTTCCTTTGGGATTAATAAAGTATTCTGATTAAGGTTAGCAATAACATAGCTTGAGATCAACAATTAAACCCTTGACTATTTTTTAAAAGACCTCCTAAAGCTCAAAGTTCTCCCAAACACAATTGGGAGAATTTTGATTGAGTCATCTTTAACTCCATTGGTGATCCTAAATTGTCCATAGGGTAAAATGTGTGGAGTAAACATTGTATGAATGTATGGTTAAAATGTGACTTGTAGATCCATCTGCTGTGGTGACCACTTCTTAAAGAAGGGACAGGCCGAAAGTCTGCAGCACTTTAAATATTTAGTAAAACTCAAAAACCGCTGTGTAAAATCCAAGTATAAGTACATTTTGCTTTTGAATATGCATTACATCTTCATAATAGTAATGTTTGATTGATTGATTGATATGTTTATTGATTAGCATTCAAATATCTCAGTGAAGACACAACAAAGATTTACCACAAAGCAAGAAAGCATGAGACAAGAGAAATGTGTTCATGTATTTACAGTTCTTACAAATAGGTCCTCAAAAGGCTTCTTGAGGTTGGTTCCCAATGCAACCTTACCTTAGCTAAAGCAAGTCACCTTACATGAACTCTCCACTGAGTTAGTGGCATTGATGCCAATAAGCACAGTATTAACATGGCCTGCTGTACATTTAGGTGTGCTGACAGCCCATTCAAGAAATTAGTGGCCTGGTTTTGGTTATATTATTTAATTGGCAGATATTTAGTGCCACAAAAATTAGCAGGTATTTGTGAAGGTGCGATGCATTTTCTAATCAAGTTGGCTTGAACTAGCTGGTAACTTAGCACTTCACCTTCTCATGTAAAGATATTCACCTCTGACTCCAAAAAGGAAAAGGGGTGAAAGCCAACATGCTCAAATCGAGACATGGTTTGAGCATCTACAGTTTGTGTGTGTGCGTGTGTGTGTGCGTGTGTGTTTGTGTGTGTGTATGTGTGTGTTTTCTTTATTCAGAAAGTATTTAACACTGATCCACTTTATTAACAGTTTGTCTTCTTTCTTCACTAAATATAAGAATAATTTTAAACTCTGGCAGTTTGTAGATTTGTATTCTTTAATTGCATGTAGCTAATTTTCTAACCTTTCATTGACAACAACAACAACAACAACAACAACAACAAAAAACAATCTCAGCTCATCACCCATCAGTAACACTGATCATAGGTGGAATTCTGTCCTCCATCAGTGGAAATCTGTTCTTGTAGTACATACATGTTGTTTAGTAGTAGCCCTGATGGTGGTCATTCTTGTCCTCTCTCTTCTCGTTGCTGTGGTAACAAGATGTCAATAGATTTGGCATCCTCATCCTCATCTCCAACTGTCCTCTCGATCAGAGCTCTGTATCCACGGAGACCGGAGGAGAGGACTTTTTTTCTGAGCTTTGTATCTCAAAGTTCAGATGGAGATGCCATCTGCTGTTGTGCCTTGCTCAAAGGTTCTACAGGCGGGTCAGCCCCAGGACTGACTTCATAATCCTGCTTCTCTGACCCTGATCTTTCAATGTTAGGAAAGAAAGTCATATGAAAAGAGGGGGAATAATTATTAAGGAATGGATAGAATATATGGAAGAGAAGAAGGATAAAAGAACATAAGTGAAGGAGGGATGGACATGAAATGAGAGCAGAGAGGAAAGATGTGAAAATGTGTGAATAAAATGGGCAGTGAAGAGAAATGATTGACAAAGAAAAGAAGGGAGTGATTAAAGAAAAAAAAGATTAAAGATAAAGGTTATCAGGAAGGGAGGAAAGAATTAGAAAGGAAAATTGGGAAAAGAAGGAAAGAAAGTAAGCAGGAATCAGGAAAATTGTGAAGGGAGGAATATATGTTAAATTCTAGTAATGAGGGTATACGTGAACTAGTAAAGACAAAAGAGTTAATAATAAAAGAAATATGGAGCAGAATAAAAAGAGAGTGAAGAAAAAAAGAGTAGAATGATAGGATGGAGGAATAAATAGAGCTGGAAAGAAAAAAAGGAAAGGAAGGAAAGAAGAGAGGCACTAAGAAAAAGGAAAAGAATAAAAAAATGTGAAAAGGAGAAGAACGAGTATGAAGATAGGACAGAAAAAGAGAAAAGAAAGTAGGGAAATCAAATTGGATGATGGGGACCCGGAAAGAATGAGAAGAAAAGAGGAAAAATGAATATGGGGAAGAAGGAAAAGAGAAATGGACGAAAAGATGAACAGAAAGTAAAGGAAGAGGAGGAAATGGGGTTTGAGAGGTAGGGCAAAGGAAAGGAAGGAAACAAATGAAGGAATGAAAGGGAGACAAGGAGAGAGGGCATGAATCATATAACAAAACAGGACGTGGTCGACTTCCTGAATATGGTTTCATCACACACACACACACACACACACACACACACACATACACACACACACACACACACACGTAGTGGGATTGTGGGTGTTAGACAGTTTAAGCAGCTTTAAAGGAGAAGATACAGAGATGTAATCTGTCTCTTAATTCTTACTGTCTCGTTTTAGTGTGTGCGTGCGTGTGTGTGTGTTTGTGATCGCCCTGGATAATAATCTGAATTTAGCTTAGTGAAAGTACGAGAAGCTTCAGTTCCTAAAATGACTGAATTAGATCTTCATCTGTGGTCCTTCATGATTTTACGTCTCCTCCTGCTTCATTTTCTATTTCTCTTCTCTTTTTCTTTCATACTGCAGGTGATTACTCCTGTGATTATTATGTCATCCTCAGGTTTTGATGAGAGCTTGCAGTTCAAGTTTAAACGTACAAAACAGATTGTTTATAGTTTATTTATAGTTTATTGTTTATAGTGACTTATAGTGACCCAGTGGTCATGAGAGGTCAAACGCACTGCAACTTAAGAACATGTCAGCAAAAAGAAAACTGCTGCAAAAATACACAAAACCCAGCAGAAGTGTTTTTGGGGAGACAATAATGTGACAGACCAGCTGCAAAAGTGACAAGCTGAAAGTAAACAGCTAATAGCAAACTAATATTGTATAAATCATACAAAACACAAAAACCACACATTACTTTGTATCTTTTTCTCTCTCAGAAAACTGAAATATCCACCACTTCTTTTAAACAGTTTCCATGAAATCATTTGCATGTTTTGATTTCTGTCTCTTCTGCACCCTTCCATCATATCGTCTAAAAAAACACTTCCGTTGTGTTTTATTGAACTTTCGTTGTGTGTTGTTTACTTTGAAGACAACTGGTTGTAAAGATTCATTCCTGAAATAACTTCTATTTTCAGTTAAAATGTAATTATACTGGTCAGCACTGTCGTTTAACAGTAGTTGGACCACTGAAAGGCTCTTCCTTGTGGTGCTAGCATGTTCTCCCTGGGATTCCTCTGGGATCTCTATTTACTCCCACTATCAAAAAACATGGTAGGTTAATTCTGTTGTGTCTGTGCCCTTGACCAAGGCTTTGGCTTACAGCTGGGGTTGGTCCCCAGGCACTGCACAGTGGTTGCTCACTTCGTCTTATACTGAAGACGGGTTAAATGCAGAGAACACATTTCCCTGTGGGGATCAATAAAAAAAACAGCTGGAAGGGTCAATTCAAATAGAGTTGTTCAAACAAGATCTAACTGAAGCCGAGTGAGCACTGAAAGGAATGAACCTGTCAGGTTAACCTAAAGAAGGTCACAGCAATTTATAGGTTAAACACAAACTGTTTTACATGCACAGGTAGTGTTTTTCTGGAAGCCCACCTAATGGTGATTATTTGAACTGCACCTAAAAGAACCTAAATCCGGATAACTACTCTAGCATGAATAAAATATGGAAGTCATCAGAGAATCCTGTCCTGTATCTCAAAGTGAGAGAGGTTTAATGCTGGTTATTAACCTCAAAAGATTTCCACTGGACAAAATGTTTGGATTTCTAGCAAAGAAGAAAATATAGCTGACTGAGCAGAAAGAACTGAAGCTATGGATAATCATCAATATAATAATCAAGTCCACATGCATCAGAATATTGCTAAAATATCACAGTGTGTGGGTGCCTTCAGCAATTTAGCGCCTTGGCCATTTGTTCTGAACCAACTGGATATGTCCACTGGGCTCAAAAATCAGTTACCATGAGATTTGGTTTGATTTTCACTTGGTGGTGCAGCTCTCACGTTTCAAGTCAATTCCAAAATAAAATTGCCTTTAAGGCTTTTACAACTCATTATGGCTGCAGTCATTACCTTGGGAGAGGTTCTGTTTGAGATGTTCCCAACTGAGAAGGTGTAAAAGTGTTTGATTACACAGCTGAGTTTGACTAAAAGAGAGTCTTAAGAGTATCTCCAGTGAATATGATGATCACAAAACCGCCAATCAGCTTTTTATTTTCTTTAAATCTTCTCTGGGAGCAAATGATTTTCCGTTACCTTGTTCTACGTTGTCGTTGTTGAATCGACACCAGGTAATGATTTTCATTCATAACAAAAATAAAACAGTTATCTTTTTAAAAATCATTTTAGGATTATTTGAGTCTTTGAGCGTGCACGTTTTTATTAAATTAACAAATGTGTCAATAGTTCTGTTTCTGATCACCACATACTGTTTGACATTTGTATATTGGGGCTGGGGAAAGCCTATAGTTAATTATAGAGTTTGGTTGGAGACCAGATGAGAACAGTGAGCCTACAGAGCTCACACAGGTGCACACCCATACGCTTGATTTTCTCACAGCACGACCACTGTCCTCATTTCTGATTTCTGTCAATCAGAGGCCATTTATTACCTTAATCAACACGCGTGTGTATGTGTGTGTGTGTGTGTGTGTGTGTGTATCTGCGTGAGTCTTCAGTTGTCAGCATTACATCATTACATATATAGCACGTTTGTTCGTGGTGCATGGTTGACTTGACTTTTTCCTCTGTGTGTGCCAGGAAACTGAAATCTTTAAAGCTATGTGCCACAGAGTAGAATTGGTCAGTTATTTCAAAAGTTTCTCCCTGAAAGTGGCTAATACAGTTAACCCAGGCATATTCATGCAAATGCTTTTAATTTTTAAGTCCAAGGAATTATGCTTTTCACTCTCTTACTGGCCTTCTTAAAAATCATTTGCAACAATTTAGCTATTAATGTCTGGTTTATGCAGTCTGAGCATCTGATGGTGAGTTGTGTCTGTTTAAATTCTGGGAAGCACTCATGTGGGGTCTAATCTAAGGCCTCATTTACACAGGTCTAGAGACATGTTTGCAACCAATTGCCAACCTCTGGTCACTAGGGAAAAATGTCTATTCTGCAACCAATTATTGAACGGTTGCTGAAGATTGCTGGGTGAAATTATTTCCAAAGAGGGTACTGCAACAACAACAAAAAAAACCTTCTTGAGATTGCTTTGGTTGTGTGTCAGTTGCCATTATGATTTTTAATACAGCAAAACTTTTTCCTTTTAATTGTGTGTATGGGACTGCTTTTGGTGGCATCCTTAAATTGTAGCTTCAGGAAAATAAGCTGGGATTTGAGCTAGTCGTCTTTAAGTTGAAGTCTTTAATGGAGACTGAAAGCTGAAAATCAGCCCTTTTAAATTAGCATATTAACATCCACTAGGTCAGTGATGGCCATGTAGGTTTGATTTGGATTGGGTTTTCTTTCAGGCACATCCAATATAGACAAATTAGCACGATTTTACATTATAAATATAGTATTACGGTCTTTCCAAACTATCCAACTTGTCAATGCTGAATACTAACCAAAACCAAACCCTAACCCTACATGGTTCTCTAGTGACCAGGTTAACTGTATTTTACTGCCCAAAAAAAATTAGAAAACAAAAACAACACTCACATGGAATACAAAGACTGGCTCATTGGTAGTACTTGGGCACAGGGCTGTTTTTGTCCTCAGTAATCACACACACACACACACACACACACACACACACACACACACACACATAGGGTAACTGTATTAATAGGAGTCTGTTTTGTGTCAGGCAGGTCTTAATAGGATCAGTGTGAGAGACATGGAGCTGTCTGTCAGTCTAAGTTCATTAACTGATGATAGATAACCTGCACTGTGTGTGCGTGTGTGAGAGAGAGGGAGAAATAGAGGGTTAGGGCTGTATGTTTCTGTGCTTTTCAGTGTGTGTTTCCCTGCTTGTGTGTAAATTCTCTCCCTCTCTCTTGTGTAATTTATAGCCCTCAATCGGAGCCTTATCAGGTGCAGGACACATGGACGCCTCCTTCTCTCCTCCTTCTCTCCTCCTTCTCTCTTCCTTCGCCACATCTTTCAACTTCTGCACACCCAACTTGTATTTTCTCTCCTCTTTTTCCTCACCTCCCTCTCATCCAATCTTCCCTTCTTTGTAGTTTTCAATGAGCAGAGATGCATTCTTTAATTGCTGTACTCCTCTTCCTCTTTTTTCCCCATCTTCACCATTTCTACCTCATCAGGACCAGCAGTCTTCAAACCTTTCTTCACTTTTAATTTCTTTTTTCCTTCTTCTCCCTTTTTCAAACTGCACCTTATTTGCTGGACAGAAATATGCATTACCAAAGAAATAAAACATATAAAGAATCATATTTCTGGTTACCTGAAAACAACTGTTTACCAGGACATGTAATATAAAGCCACTTTAGCTTTTTCTTTATTTCAGGTAAAGAATCCAACTGATTCACTATATATTCACCAGATCAAACTACTCAGCTTCTTGACAGCATCTCCCAGGGAATTATGGTTTCTCCCAATCTCAAACTGGAGCTCTTTTACATTAAACAAAAGTATTAACTGCTATACTACAGAGCTACACCTCCAAATCATGCTAGTTAATGATTAATAATGCCGTGTTTGTTCCCCTTATGGGTACAAAATTACTAAAATTCCTTAATTAAGTTCCCAAAATCTGCTTATCCATTCTACCACACCAACCATGTTTAAGTTATGTTCTTCAAATAAACAGAAAGTCATTTAGGAAGAAGAAAATGAGAAAAAAAACACTCAAATATCATTTCACTAATTCTGAATCAGTATACATATTGAAAAGGAGTGAGAAGAAGTGGGCGCTTAGTTTAATCTCATCGCTTCTCCACAAGTTAATATTTCTCTAGCTTCCCTTTTAATATAAATCTCAATACCGATGATAGACATATTTCTAATAACAGAATATTTATACTACTTGTTTTTACAACTCAACAACTTTACCTCAAGACGTCAAAACCAAGGGCCTCCAGTTTTGTAAAGTTAATTGCAAAATCTTATTTTTGCATTAAGACCACATCTTTATACCTCTTTTTGAGTTCTTCATAGTTGGACATTGCTTGTCTGATCAAGTGTGTGTTCCCCTTATTCCAGGCAAGTTGCGTGTCTCCTAATTACATCGGCTCACGTCTCAATTCCCACAATCTGGTCAAACAAATGTATTGTCTGTCAGTCTGAGTGATAAAATATAAACTGTCTAAATTTGCAGATGTGTTCCCTGAATCCACCCTAAATCTGACTGAATGTAAGTTCCCTAAATGTAATCTTTTACCTTAATTACCTTAAATCCAGCATGTGCTTGAAAACCTTCTGACCTAGTACTTGTTCTCTATATCTAATTGTTAAACTGGTTTTCCTAAAGCCATTAAGCTCCAAATGTACAGGGTGGGCCATTTATATGGATACACCGTAATACAATGGGAATGGTTGGTGATATTAAAGTCCTTTTTGTGGCACATTAGTATATGTGAGGGGGCAAACTCCTCAAGATGGGTGGTGACCATGGTGGCCATTTAGAAGTCGGCCATCTTGGATACAACTTTTGTTTTTTCAATAGGAAGAGGGTCATGTGACACATCAAACATCATATCTGGTGAACGCAGTAACCGGGTCATTGCAGCAGATTTCAATGCAAGACACCCTACGACACCACCCATCTCCCATGCTACAGTTAGCAAACTGCTTGCTAAGTTTAGTGAAACTGGTTCAGTGTTGGATTTGCCAAAATGTGGACGCAAGAAAACTGTCACTAATGAAACATTAGTGGCTGTCCTAGCTTCATTCAGCAAGAGCCCACAGCATAGCACTCGCCACATGTCACTGGAGAGTGGCATTAATCAAACATCCCTTCGGATATTAGTTACTCACAAATGGCACCCTTACAAACTCCAGCTACTGCAGCATCTCAACGAGGATGACCCAGATCGGCGCACAGAATTTGCAGAATGGGCAAACCAAAAATTGGAACAGGACCCTCAGTTCACGCAGAAGATTTTGTTCAGTGATGAGGCAAACTTTCATGTGAATGGTGAAGTTAACAAACAAAACCACCGCTATTGGTCTGACACTAACCCACATTGGATGGATTCCTCCAAGACTGTTGGAACAACAAAAGTGATGGTTTGGTGTGGTATATGGGGTACAACGATAGTGGCTCCATTCTTCATCAATGGAAACCTCAAGGCCACTGGATATTTGAAATTGCTACATGATGATATGTTTCCCTCTTTATGCACTGAAGCTGGCATGTTCCCTGAGTTTTTCCAGCAAGATGGTGCACCGCCACATTATAGGTGCCAGGTCTGAGCATTCCTAGATGAACGGTTTCCTGGAAAGTGGATTGGTCGTCGTGGGCCAGTTGAATGGTCCCCAAGGTCTCCCGATCTGACCCCCTTAGACTTTTATCTTTGGGGTCATCTGAAGGCAATTGTCTATGGTGTGAAGACACGAGATGTGCAGCACCTGAAACTACGGATACTGGATGCCTGTGCTGGCATTTCTCCTGCGGTGTTGCTATCAGTGTGTGAAGAGTGGGAGAAGAGGGTTGCATTGACAATCCAACACAATGGGCAGCACATTGAACACATTTTATAAGTGGTCAGAAACTTGTAAATAACTCATGAAAGAATAAAGTTACGTTGAAACCAAGCACACCATTGTTTTTCTTGTAACATTACCAATAAGTTTGATGTGTCACATGGCCCTCTTCCTATTGAAAAAACAAAAGTTGTATCCAAGATGGCCGACTTCTAAATGGCCACCATGGTCACCACCCATCTTGAGGAGTTTGCCCCCTCACATATACTAATGTGCCACAAACAGGACTTTAATATCACCAAACATTCCCATGTTATTGTGGTGTATCCATATACATGGCCCACCCTGTAGTTTCCCCAAATTCACCTAATTATAACAAGTTCCCTAAATTTTCATGGATTGATGACAAACTGCATTTGAACAAATATAGTGTCTTATCCGTTTCCCGTGTATGTGTTAATAAAATCGAGTGTTCATCAGGTATTTGTTGAAAATATCCACCTGGTCATCAAACACACTCCCTCAGACCAACTCATTATTGAATATGTGTTACTGCTTTTCAAATGCAGCCAATCACTAAATCCAGCTTGCCATCAAGTGTTTTCTTTGTCATTTTTCCAAACTGTTGTAAGTTTTATTCTCTATTATATTCTGGTCTGTTCTAATTTGTTATACAAAGTCATAGCCCAAAGGTACCTTAGTTAAGGTGGGGACGTTTGGCTTAATTCCAAAAGGCTTTCTGTAACTGAACCAGTTTATTTCTGTTGTGCTAAATCTCACACACACACACACACACACACACATACACACACACACACACACACACACACACACACACACACACTCACTCACACACTCACACAGAGATAAGCTGACATTCCAAATGACTCGACAATGAATGTAAGCTGCTCACTATACACACACTGACACAATGAAGAGCCTATTGAAGAGAGATTTGTGCATTACAATGCATGAGACGGCTATGTGTGTGTGTGTGTGTGTGTGTGTGTGTGTGTGTGTGTGTGTGTGTGTGTGTGTGTGAGAGAGAGCAGCATTTGCACATTTTATGCGACCTGAATGCACCGGTCTACCTGTCATGTATCCCTTCCTTTCTTCCTCTCTCTGTTGATGTTGATGTCTCTTGACCTTTGTTTTCACCAACAAATCGTCAAATTATGCCCTTGGATGTTAGCCTTGTAAGCGTCACAGCTCTATAGTAAAGGTCTGGTTAACTTTGACTAAAGCTAGTCTGTTAATAGGAATAAACATACAATGTCCATAGAGGACGATTGCAGTGTGCCATGTGGTCAGCCTTTGGAATAAGAATTCATCATGACCCTACAGAACCTGGTGCCATTCATAGGTTACCTGTGACCCCTGAGTCAACACTCTGACCTTTTGTAAAATATAACTTCCTAATCCAGTTTGTTAGATATTAGTGGTCCGCAGAAGGCTTAAAGGACCATTAAACTTTCCTGAGACACATTAAAGGCTCTGCAATCATAATCAATAACGTTTAATGACTTAGGGAATGGTGATATAATGATTTACGCTGCTGTGGTTGATTATAGACACAGTACAATTGTAATATAAAAGTGCTGAGAGATATTGATTGATATTGTGAGTGATTAAAATGCAAAACTAAGGACTGAAGATATTTAATGTCAAGTATAAACGAAACAACTGTGTGTTTTAGAACATCATGTACAATGAAGCGCTGTAAAGTGTTTCTTTTAACTTGTTATTATTTCATTTTTTCAGTATTTTTTCATCTATCTGCTTCTTGCTAGCTGATTAACACATAATTTTTGGACACTGAATTTTGTACTGTCAGTATTGTGTGTTGTGTGTTTTCTTTGGTCATTTCAAAAAATAATCATTATTCTCTCCCCGTCTCACAGATATGGAGGAGCGGACGGGTGCAGCATCATGGGCGAGTGGAAGTCGTTCTTCTAAGGTAACAAATTACAACAACTGCTAATAATGATTACTAAAGCTGATGTGTTTGCCTTCATTCATAACATTCATCATTTCATGACTAATGCACTGAACGTGTCTTGAAACAACCTGTTAGCAGGGAACTTTTCACTTTTTTTGTCCCCATAGAATTGTTCCTGTTTTTCAAACAGACATTTTTAATGGCCATCAAAACCTTGAAGTGCTGGAACTCTCAGCCACTTGTACAGTAGTGTCTTGGATCTTAAGCACCAAACAACAACAGTGTTTGAACTGTTGATCACATATGTGTCTTTCATTTTCAAATTAAGGTATTTGGCCATTTAAATGAGCCAAAAAGGTACATTCTAGTTCCAAAGTGATAATTGTATATTAGCAATGACACACTAAGAAGGCTCTGGGTTCAAACTTCCTGGGGCCATTTTTCTTCTTAAGCCTAAAGAGTTACAGCATCTTATGAGAGTCCTCCAGGTCCTGTAAGCTGTGAATTGTAGCTTCTGTGGATCAGACTTCTTAGTGCACATCCCTCAGCACCCAGGCCCTGGTTCATTGTGTGCCCCTCTTTGAACCACAGTTCATCACAGCTGATGGCAGCAGTCGTCCAGCCTCGACAATCTAACCCCTGTCACTTACTTTGCACCTGCCCATCTCTTTCACATTCAACACACTGGCTACACGAAACAAATGCTCACTTAGTAATACAGTGGTCCCTCGGTATATCACGGTTCACCTTTCTCGGCCTCGCTGTCTTGCAGATTTTTCTTTGTGCAATTTTGCATGCTTCGATCGCTAACAGTGTGACACTGAAGTATTGTACTGTATGTTTGTAAGTTTTCTCCCCAACGAACACAACCATCGATGAAACATTTTGCACGGTAAAAGGCTACGGCGGGTGCCTTTGGTTTCATTCTATAATACTGGACTTATTTTTCTACGAAGGTTTGAACTGTGAGAGTGTTTAAGCAAGAGAGAAAAGTGTTAAAATGTTCATGCCTGTCTGAGAAAAGTGTATAAAGTGTGTTATGAGGGGTTTTACAGCCTTAAAACATCTATAATAATTGTAAAGTTGGCTACTTCGCGGATTTCACCTGTTGCGGATTATTTTTAGAACGTAACTCCCACGATGAACGAGGGACCACTGTATATCCCAGTCTTCGACATGATTCTTCTATGTTTTTATAAGCTTTCGAATGAAACTGAGAGTATATTGTAGTAAGGCAAGCAGGCAATGTGTACTAAAGAGGATCGGAGCTATCCATCTGAGGCCTAAGTCATTGTTAGTGACCACAGCCATAATCCTAAACGCAACACCGTACAATCAGAATAAGTATTTTTTTTAAGTTACTCTCCCTAAACGTGTCAATTGGGGAATGAAGAAAATACAAAAATTCGAACTTGCACACATCAAAAACTATTTTCTTATTTTTTTAACTTTTTACTTTTAAGGTTGGGTTCATCATCACTGATGACTTTGGCCTCAGAGATGAACTAAACTGTTGTACAATAACAGCAGGACATAGAACCAGTACCAAGCTGTGAATATTACATTCATTACATTCACATGTAATAATTGTTTATCATAGATTTTATGATAACCGTTTGTCCTGTGTCACCATCTGAAGAAATCCAGTATTTTCTCTTTTAACTCTTTCCACCATTTTACCAGCTACTTATTTTATCTGCCAAGAAGTAAATATACTGAATATCAATATACAGAAGGTACAGAAGAGGCTTTTTATGAAGTTCCATTAAGAGCATCTCAGCAGCAGATTCAGCCTGTAATTGTCTTCAGCCTGTCTTCACTACTACCAGTTTGCACAAATTTCTACTTCCTGTGTTTAGATTTGGCAGGAGACCTGTGTTACACGTCTGTAGCTTTGCTTCCTGTCATTGCTGTTGTATTTTTCGTCAAGTCTTCAACATTTAAGGAAACGGAGCATGTCATGTTCCTGCTAAGAGTGCTAATTTCTACGCTTGCTGTGGTCAAACTTAGACCATAACCTGCCTACAAGCAGCTCCATCACACGTCGCTAAACTTACAGCTTCACATTTAGTTTTCATACATATTTCCAAACATTTTGAACTATACACTGCTGTATACACCATGTACACTGGAAAATGTAAAAGTGTCAGTCATCCAGTGTTGTCTCTACAACTTCAAGGACTATTTCTACTTGTAATGCTACAGATGATGCTGTTTGCATTGCTAACTAGATGTCCTGTCTCCCTCCTCAGAGTTATGCCGATGGGTCTCAGTACATGACGTCACATGACAGCCTCTCACCTCCGTACACCAACTCCAGGGTAACAGGTATGGTGCAAGCTAAATGTGTGTGCATGGGTACATGCATTTTTTTTTTTTTTTTTGCAATTCATTTCTTTCTAGCCATCAGCTTTAGATTCACAGCTTTGTCGGGTCCTGACTGTGTGCGCGTGTGTCTGTGGAGAATTAGTGAAACACTAGCATACACTGGAGGAGACAGGTCATCTGGCATGCAATTTCTCTCTCTCTTTCCTCTCTTGGCCCGCTGTGTGGAAAAACGCCAGGCAGTGTGTGCTCATTTACCCATGATGCTCTCTGCCTCTGGCTCTCTTCGATGTGGCGCCAGTTGTGAGCAAATGGCCACTGACACAGATAATCTGCCTCTCTCCCTCTCTCTCTCTTCCTCTCACACAGTCACACAAGCATATAATCACTGAAACACACACATGCAGATGTACTTACACACACACATGCACACACACACTAAACAGAGCTTAATTACCTTTGACTGGATGCATCAAAAATGGAAGATGTTAGCTCTCAGCTATCTGACTCTACCTGCCTTTTTCTGCCACTCTGTCTCTTGTGCTTCTTCTCATTAGTTTTGAGTGAGCTCACACTTGTGATGCACTGAATCTTAAACCCTCCACTCGAAGTGACAGAGTTTAAAAAAAATGTGCTGTTTGTGCATTTTTCTCCTATATTTCTTTGGCTGCACATAAAAGATGGGCATAGCTACCATGATGTCTCAAATTGGTTTGTGCATTTTGGAGCTGTTAGTCTTTTTGGAGCCACAAGTGACCATATTTAGACAAGAAGGGTGAGATTAGCTTAAGTAGATCAGTAAGCTTGATTAGCAGGGTACATATAAATCAAATACTAGAATTTCACTTATCAAAACAAGTACACTCACCTCTGGTCTCTTACTGCAGTTAACCAATACCAAACTAAATATTTGTCAGACAATTACACTAAAATGCTGCACAACAAAAACTCTGACCACATTTCTTAAGAAGGGGGTAAATTGGCTGGTGACACTAAAACTTATTTGGAGCAAGCTGTTAATCTGTAAGGTGGAACAGTGGTGTAGCGGTTACCACAACTGACTTGATGTGACTACTTGGTTTTGGTTGTTTTTCTTTTTTTAAATAAGTGCCACCTGAAGTGGGTGAGAGTCCAATGACATAATTTGTATGCACCTCGATTTTTTAAAAAGCCAGGTCTGATTCTTGTGGAAGAGTTGCTCATATGACTCATCAAATGATGTCACTCCCTAGCTCAGTTGGAAATCTGGCTAACTAGGTCCTAAACAAGTACCGGGTACCAGGTACTGCCACTTAATGGAAGTCCCTAAAACCTGAGAGGAGTCAAGTCAAAATGAGTCAAGTAGGTACTAGTAGAAAAGTGACTTAAGTACTTGTCCTGCGATGAACTGGCAACCTGTCTAGGGTGTATCCTGCTGCTTGCCAAGTGATGGGTGGCATAAGCTCCAGGCCCCATGGTTACCCTGAACTGGATAATTGGAAGAAAATGGATAGATGGTCATTTATTTATACTGTAAAGTTGAGCATTTTAAAATGGGAATTTATGGGACTGACCATACCTGTTTTCACATTTTATGAGCAAAGGTATAAGGACACTTAACCAACAAAAGTGTGTTGATTACTTTAATGGCCATATGAGCCCAAAACAGGTGGCAGTAATGTGGTGCTCTAGCAGGCTCCACACGTTGAATTTCATGGTTTCTGCATCCTGTCAGAATTTGCTCCCGTTTACCCACGAAAGCATTAGTGAGGTCCAGCTTGATGTTCTGCAGTAAGGCTTAGCTTGTACTCAGCGGTGAATAGTGTTGAGCCTAGAGCGTTGTTAGCTCAGTTAAGTTCTTTCACACTAAACTGGGACATCTATATTTTCATGAGTCTGACCTTGTGCACAAGGGTACAATCATATAAAAAACAGGAAAAGATCTTCCCTGAACCTATTGTTTAAACATCACAGTGGAACTAAAGTGCTGAAATTAAACTTGTAAAAGAAAAAAAAAAGAGCCCCTTTTGATATTTTTTTTAACCGATTTATAAATGTTATAATTTTAGAGGGCATAGCAGTCTGGTTTCAAGTGGATAATGGATTTTAGACAGATGCGTGAGTGGTGGTTAATTAAAAATGATGACAAACATTTTATTAATTTTGTTCATGTCATTAGGTGGAGTTTAAACTTGCCTAAGCCTCTCGAGGACTCGTGTTAAAGTTTTAATATATGCACGCACAAGTGTTTAAAAGCAAAGTTCACAAAGGGGAGGTTATTAATTAAATCTCAGCTGAAGCAAAAGTGTAAAAAAACATATTTATTATCTTATAGAATTATCCGAACCTGGGTGTCGAATGCACCAACGAGGCAAAAGAAATGTCAAACTTGAGAGTCGTGGGCCTCATGTTGGAATGATCCATTGTGAGTGCGATGTGTTGTGACAGTGTTGTGATTATTTTATGTATCTGCAGATGCAGAGAGGGAGCAGACAATGCAGAGTCAGAAATGGAAATATTGTATTTCATCGGGCGCACAGGAGCTGCAATTTACTTTGATAATGATAACACTAAGAGACCGAGACAGCAGGGGATATGGAGCACACACAGTTCTATCATTGCTAAGAGTTTTCTAGAAAGCTCCCTCTTTGCTTTCTACCTTTAACAGAACCGTTTCTCAGTCAACTGGTCTTGTAAAATTTGATTGTGTTTGATGTTTGTGTTAGCTTTTCTCTCTGTGTGTGTCTTGATGGATATTGCAGTCTTCAGTACCAATACTAAGATATCAATGATGCTGTTTCTCAGCCTGGATGAGAATTAGCAACTCCAACTCTGAGGCCACGGTTCTGATTGGAAAACGTGGATTTCCTGCTCTGGGTTGGGCAGGAGTTCACGAACCTTGGGTCATATTAACACTGGGAAATGAAGGAGCAGGAAATTGACAGGTAGATCAGTGAAACGTTGGCACTGATATGAATATCAATAATCTTATCCCTCAGTCAATAATGACTGAGGGATAAGACTCATGTTTGGATGTCTTAAAATCAATGTTTTAGCATCATAAGAAGATAAAAAAAACAGGATGAATTAGAGGAGAAGCTCAACAATCTGGTAACCAGTTCTCAGGAACATCTGCAAATGTATCTTACGATGGATTGGGGCCAAGGTGTTTCTGTTTAGTTGGCTTGTGGTTGCTTGGCTGTTGCTAGACAGTTACTAACTGCTTGCTTTGGTATGGTTAGGGGGTTGTTGAGGCTTTGTAGGTCAATCTGTTGTTGCTTTGCAGCTGCTATGGCGGGTATTATTTTGCTTTGCTTGTTTTACAGCATTTACTAGCCGCATTGAGAATGTTCTCATCAACTGGTTGGAAGGTAGCGGTTAAGTGCCATATATGAAAATGCTTTCTGCTGCTCATTTAACATAAACCTGACAAAGCCTAGATGAGTTTAAACAATCAATTGTACTGTTTGAAAGCTACTATAAGTATAATAAACTGTCATCTAGTATTCAGTTCAATCAATAGAGGAAAAAGCGCCACGTTGTAATTAGAAATTTGAAAGAAAGCATCTTAAAGATGTAACTGATCAACCCAAATGTACCCTGTGTAATCAGTTAGCTGCTAAACATATAAATTCAAAAGAGTCTTAAAAGTAGCTGCGGACTGTGACAGAGCTTCGTATTGCCTCCATTTGGTTGTGCACATGTCGCCAGGGTGTAGTGTCCATCACTCTACAGTTTGTTTGAGCGAAGTTCATTCACAGCAAAAAAGTGCTCATGATCAAATGTCACACGATTCACAAAAAGGCAATTTATGGCGCAGCTTTGCACCAGCAAAACAACCCCTAAATATTTTATTTATACCATAAACATGATTGTGAGCTTCAATGGTGAGCGACTGCAGCCCATTTAGGTCACCTTCAGGTTCAAGACTCTAAAGAAGAAAGAAACACTTCAGAGTTTAATGAACCAAACCTGAACATGTTGACCCTGCACCCCCCCACCCCCACCGCACTTCTCTCCCTCTCTAACCTTGTCTGTCTTTCTTAACCCCCCCCCCCCCCCCCCCCCCAACAGATTAGAGTGATGTTATGCTCTAGATAATCAGCGAAGGGATTAGTGTCATCTCAGCGACCCTGCTAGATTAATCTGCTACCACACACACACACACACACACACACACACACATGCGTGCACACGAACAGAGTGATCTAGCAATCAGAATAAGATGGTGGTGTGTGTGTAAATGTGGACCTTTACTTACATATGTGCACAAATTTTAACGTGTGTGGTTTTATGCCTATTGTGTGTGTGAATTTGTGATGTTTTTTTTTATGTAACTGTGTTTTTGTAGGTTTGCGGTTGTGTGTGTTTCGATGGTGTGTGTGAGTTGGCAGGTTTACCCTGTCGGTATCTCAGTGTGTGATGTCAGCTTCTGTGTGTGTGTGTGTGTGTGTGTGTGTGTGCTTTAATGTGGTTAAACGCAAAGGTCTGATCGTTGCTGTGTTCTTTGTGCGATCGAATGACTGCGTGCTTGTACTTGTGTGCGTTTTGATGTGTATGTTCAAGTTCACCTTGTCATTCTGTCAGGTCTGTACCTGAGTGTGTGATACTGCTTTTATCTTTATATGTATATGTAGATGTGTGTGTGATTGAATGCAACCTTGCACTTGTCTGAATGTTTTAATGTGTAGTGTGTGAGTGTGTGCGTATTAATACATGTGTGAATGTGTGTTTTTAAACTGTGTGTGGAACTTTGAGGTATTGTGTGAGCGATTCTCACTTTCATGCATGTAAGTGTGTGTATGTGGTAACACAAAATATGCGCCCGTCTGAATACCTGTGTGTAGCTGCTGTGGCAGAGCAGGTGCACCAACCAACCAACCCCTCCCTTCCCAAAATGCACACACACACACACACACACACACACACACACACACACACACACACACACACACACACACACACAGACCGACGCACTGTAACTGTCACCTACATAGTAAATGAGGGTCTCAGATGTGTTCTCCAATAATTCCTCTGGTCGCGTTTTCAGTTTTGGGGGTAAAGTAAAAGAGTTTGTTGTGTATGATCATCTCTGAAATTACTCAAAGTTCAGTGCCTAATCATGTTGAAGAGGATAATCTTGTCTGTCATATTAGCCAGTATTAATTCATTAAAGTGGATGTATTATTTATTTTCAGTCATATACTTCTGTCACGTACTTTTACAAAAGTGAATATCCACATTACACATTTCCAAATTCCATTATTAGTCCTGTGAGTCCTGTGAAAGACTTCAGACTACTTGAAATGCTCAGTTCCAAGTTCCAGACAGGTTTTTTTTCTATTATTTGATCTGTATGACATCATAGAGGTGTAATGCCCCAGTTTGGGGGCTTAGAGTACACTTTTCACCATCTTACAGTACTGTCGTTGCAGCCTTTCCTCGGCTCTCTGTGGTAATGGTACGTATTCATCAGTGGCCATGACAGTTTGCATACTACCAATCATAAAACTGAACTCACAGCCCAGTATTACTTAGTGGTACTAGCTTTGGTCATAACGCAAATGTTCTGTTGATAAGGTTGGAGAAAGTCAGCTGAGACTGAACAAGTCACTTGAATCAATTATGAATGGATTTTTCCACTGAAAACGCAAAATCCACAGAGTCAACTTACTGGGTTCTCAATATTAGAGTGTGACTCTTAAAGGGTGACTGAGATGATCCCACAGCTCTACCTGTTGCCACAGATGCTTCACCCTCATGGTTTTCTAATTTTCTGGTTGCAAGGGGCAGCCAGATAGATGAAAGAAGACCTACATGGTCAGGGAAGATAAAATATGTTTTGGATCAATCCAACCTTTTCCTATATCTGCTGACACTAAGAATCAATCCAGTATCATTGTTAAATTAATTAGCAGTTTTCCTCACTGTGATGGCGAGATTAGGATCCATTCTTTTTGAGTCAAGCTGATGACAACAAGCTATGTTACAGTAAATGCAATAAAAGCTTCCCAACAAGTGTTGACTCGAGCCAACATTCTACCATAACAAGAGTCAAAGTAAAACATCACAGAGAGAGAAAACCCATCATCTTATTGGAGCTTTTCACTTGTGTCAATTCACTTCTGCAAACATATGGGGAACAAAAATACTTCCTCCTTTGTATGTCTCACTGTTCAGGATTGAACGGACACCCAATTGAAATATTGTATCAGTGCATTTGGCCTTATTTCAGGCATATCTTTAGGTATGAAACCACAGATAGGAGAAAGAGCAACTTCAAATCCCTAAGAAGATAAAAAAAAAAAAAGTGGTACACATCAGCATTTGCAATGCAAATGCTAATTTTAAACTTCTTATTTATTACAATAAATTTTACTGAAAAAGACAATTTGACAAAGGGATAAACCCAGCAAAATGTTTGCTGCTCTTCTGTTTCCCAGATTGGGGTTTGCATCCAAATCACTTTCCTGTACTGTAACTTCTAAAAAATGCAGCGTTCTGCAGCATTAAGCAAAGCTGTATATAAAAAGTTGTTTATAAACCTGGTGAACTTGGCTCCCTCCTCCTCCTCGTGCTGTTTTTGTTGAAATGCAGTGAGTCAGCCGTCTGTCTCACCTCTGTGTGACCTTATTAATGAGTGTTGAGCCATGAGGCTGGACCCCCTCTGAGGAGGTCACATCTGGACACTTTATATAGAAATACATATCTGTCTCTCTCCTCTCGTTCACCCTCCTTTAGTCACTCTGTTTCTCGTCTAAATTTGGCAGTCCTCTTGTTTTCTTTTATTTCATTCTCTTTTTCTCACTTGATGTGACTTGTTCTTTTTGCCCCTTTCTTTGTCTAAATATATGTATATATGTATTTATGTTTTTGTTTTTGTTTTTGTTTCTTAAATATGTAGACAAGGGGACCCCTTTACCTCAGATGGGTGTGGTGCCAAGATCCGACCCCCACCTTCCACCCCAGTCTCCCTGTGCTTAGTCTTGATTTTGTGCTCAGAATGTTAAACATCGATCGGATGTGAAGAACAATTACAATGAGGGGAAAAAGGAAAGGAGGAATAGTGGCACAAATGGTTGAAGTCACAAAACTCAGACACTGTTTGGGGTTGTAGAACTGCTGCTTACCACTTGACCTATGTGTAAATAAGGTCACATGATGACACCAGCTCTGTAGACTAAATACAGACTAAAGATTTTGCCCTAAAACGTGCATTTTGCTTTATGAAGCGTGTTTTTTTGTTTTGTTTTTCACAAAAACCATGATTTTCATGATAATGTGGGACGTGATTTTCCACACCGTCCCTGACCCGTAAGACAAATATGAAAACTTTTTAATCATGTGGTTCTGAGGAGCACCTAAGACTTCAGTGGCAGAAGGAAGAAGATGATGAAAGATTAATAAGAAATGGGTAATCTTCACTTTCGCTGCACATTACCCTGAAATATTGAGGCAATTTTCCTTTTAGCATTCTTCGTTTCCCACTCTGCCCTCAATCCTTTTCTTTCTGTTGTCTCTACTGATTGAAACTGAGCATCCACTGTCTCATTCTTTGAGTATTTTGAAAGGATATCATAAATTGATTACTGCTGCGCTGACTTCAATGCATTAACACGGACGCACACTGTAAGCCACTGCAGAGTATTTAGTATATTATTGTTTTGAAGGGGCTGTGTATCACATGTAAATTGTCTGTGTAATTAGATCTGACATTGTAATAATAGGTCTCGTCAAGGCGAGAGGGTGGAGGGGGGAAATACACTCTGAAAGGAACGGTTCAGCACTTCAGGGTTCCTGATCATGTGAGGGGGGTTGTGTTGAGTATATATTTTGAAAAAACTGTCAGAGTTAAATGTCACATTTTGAAAAGAAGGTAGTCCCGCTGTACGATTACTGCTATGACTATACTATTACATTTTACAGGCAGGTGGTGTCCGAGCTTGGCAATTAAGCTCTTAATGTCTACCTTCATTTGTTGCCAAAATTTACTCATTTCGCAAAGACAAAGACTGTGAGTACCTGGTATTAGGGACATATTTGTGTGGTTCAATATGTTTGTCAGCATGTCCCCAAGAAAAACTGCATGTTGCAACCAAACATCACAGCAAATGTTATAAACACCATAATATGACCTCTATGGCTGTTACTTTTCATGCTGCAAGAGTAATCTAAATTTATGTGGTTGAAAATGTTGATTTGAAGGTTGATGGCATGCAAAAACGAAAGTAATCCCATCACCAGTGTTGTAAAATTTGTATTTTCATGATCAAAACTATCGTGGAAGGCATCTTTAGAATATCTTCAACCAGCAGCAATGACTCTACAAAGCTGATCCCTCTGCAGGGCTGTACTTGAGGAACTTTGAGCTAAATGAGACAAATAATGTGCTAACAGAGCTAGCATGGTAATGCTAAGCAAGTATAAAGGTGTGACATACATCTTTGGGAATGCCAGCAGACTCCCATGTTAAGCATCAGCCATAGTATTGGGCAAATTAGCATTTTGATCTCATGGTGGTGAAAAAGGCAGGCAATCCCAAAGTAAGTAAATACAAAACTTGCTACCACCTCATCCGTGCCACGAGTGGTGCCTTTCATAAGTTGGTGCTGCATAGAGTGGGACTTCAGGCAACCTTAATAAACATAACTAAAGTTCAAAAGTGCAACATCTACAGAAGGAAAAACAAACTATAAATACAAAACTGCAAAGAAAATTGAAAAGGGAACAGAGAAAGATGAACAAGGGAAGAACCACCGACCACCCAGGAGCATGACAGTTACATTAAACTTAAAATAAAAGTCATAAAAAAGTATAGTCACAAAAGTGTCTTTATTATTTTTACCTAACAAGTCCATCAGTGTAAACAACACAATAAGTTGTTTGCATTGGCAGATATTGACACACACAAGTGTTAATATTGTTCTGATGCTACGACCAATCCATCCACCCTGAACTCCTCGCTACATGGAGCCGTAGAAACATCAACTGATTCCTCTGTCATAGCTTCTACAGGTCAGCAACTAATCTTAAACCCTGAAATTTCAGGCAGGTGGGGGTTATAAGAAATTGCTCATTTCTGTTGATTTATTAAACCGGTTTATTGTAACTTTATGTAACCATTTGTTTGCTGTCTCGACACATTATGGAAAGCATATACTGAATACTGAACACACGAAAGGATCGTTTAGAAAAATTCTTCATATTATGTTTGTTATTATGTAAAACCTTATCATGACCCATCAAGTTTTCAAAACTGCCAAACATATGAAAAAAATCTATCTGTGTCTGTGTATTTATCTGTCTGTCCATCCACGCATTTGTCTGTCTTCTCCATCTTCTGTCATCCATCCAGATGAGGCCCCAGGAGACCAAGCTCAGGTCACTCATGTTCCACTGTGTGTGTGCGTATGTGTGCGCGTGTGTGTGTATGTGCGAATTTTCCTGCCTCTTTCAGTGTGCATGGATTTTGTGTGTCCTTTATCGCTGCATGTCTCTACTGCTATTCGTGCGTACAACTCGTCTCTGTTTGTGTGTGTGTGTGTGTGTGTGTGTGTGTGTGTGTGTGTGTGTGTGTGTGTGACAGACTGTGAAATGGTGCGTAGTAGCACCTGGGCCCTTCAGTGTTGATTGATCGGCTTGGTCATGTGGAAGAGTCCCATCTGGCCAGCCACGCTACAGTGTGTGTGTGTGTGTGTGTGTGTGTGTGTGTGTGTGTGTGTGGCGCAGGGAGAGTGCTTGTTTGTGTGTGAGAGGTGAGAGAGGGAGATAGAGATGTGCAGCATTAAACAGTATGTTTATTGTGAGCGTGAGTGAGAGTGAGAGTGAGCGAGAGAGAGCACTTCAGTTATAACTGTGGCTCCCAGAGGCCAAAGATGAACTGTATTTTATCATCAGAGGGGCTGCATGCACACTGCAAGCCTTAAAGGAAAATGTCCATATTTTTTAGAGTCTGAATCTTCGGTATCACGAATAATGTGTATTATACACAATTGGTGAGAGTTGTCTTAAAGTGTGCTTTATGACAACTTTATTTTTCATTTTTCTTTTAACTTTTAGAATAACTTTTTAAAATTTAATTATAGTATTGGGGTGTTTAATACGGCCTAAATGCATGCCTACTAGGAATAGGCTATTGAATACAATTTAACAAAGACTAATGCTAAGTTTTGTCTTGGTCACTTGTTTGGTCACTATAAGTGGTCACTATAATAAACTGAATGTGAGCGAGTTAGGTGTTTTGAAAATGTTTGAGTGTATAACGTGTTATAGTGTTCTCACACAGTCTTTTGGTTGTGATTACAGTTTACTCACAATCTTACTTACTAGTCAGAACTTTCACATGGAGAGAACATCAGAAGAAAGTCTGAAGTACAAAGAGGAGCTGATAAAGCTACATGTGCTGTGCTGTGCAATAATAACAGTGTGCAATACACATACACTTATTCTTCTTTTTTATTACTAAGTTAATATACTGTGTTGTGTTGTTTGTGTTGCGTTGTGATGTGTCATATCGTGTCGTGTTGTGTTATATGTAGTGCCGACGTAGGACAGTTTTCCAATTTGATTGTACTACTGTACTATGTATGACTGTGCAATGACAATAAAGAGTTATCTTATCTTATCTTATCAGCTGAGCAAAAAGCCATTAAAATAAAGGAAATGCCCATCAGAGCCTGAAACAACATAGAAAAAAAGGAATACAGCAAAGTAATTTAAACCAACTCAGTTAACTACACTACATAACAAAGCACAAAACTAAAGCATGTGGAGAGTCAGTATTGTAGGATATGCGTTAGAACGGGGATGTGTGTACATGTTTGTAACTTAAAGAGGCAGTGAAGCAAGAGAGCAGGAAGTCTCTGACCAGCGAGTACCTGAAACACCTGGACAAGTTGCGAGGAAAGAGGAAATCGAACTTCTAGCATAGATGGATAAAAGTAACACGTCGACAATGTATTTTTAGCACTATGTGTCACCAATGAAGTCTAAAATCGGACAGTCGGACTTTCACACAGTATTTAAATTGGCACATTCATTTTTATTTATTTATTTATTTTTTTTACATAAAATACTGGTGAATGTTTAATGAATGTTTAATACCAAAAGGCCCTGTCATAAAAAAGTCTACTTCTTTAGGCTACTGAGTCTTTAAGCCTAATGTAGCTCATCTGTGGAGACAAGAGGTGAAATGAATGTAAGTAGTTATATTGATGTGGAATCAGGTTGCAAAAAAAATATGTCAGGTATTAGGTTTTCAGCCTTTTTCAACCTTAAATCTTCCTTAAATTACACCTGTATGTCTATGTGCACTGGACACTTCATCCGATGACCTTCGTAAGCTGTCCTTCGGTATCACTAACATCATATGTATGCCAGACCACCAAAGATGGAGCTCCGTAAAAGTCACATGAATGCACAAATCGGACATGCGTGTGAGATTTAGACCTACACTATAAAATGGTGTAAATCAGAAATGAATTCATGCGGATTTGCTTCCATTAAACGAACAAGTGTTGGTTAAAGATTAGAGTGGAGAAATCTCAGTTTAAAAATGGAAAACAGAAATAAAGAGAAAAACAGATGCTGAGAAAAACGAAGACGGAGACAGACAGGGAGAGAGACAGAAAAAGAGACAGTGTGTGTTTTCTGAAACGAAGCCAACTGATAATTAATGTCTCTGACATCATGGTGCTCTAATTAAGCCTGGCATTCATTAAGCTGGGGGGGGGGGGGGGGGGGTTCGTTAGTGGCTTTTTGGAGGGGGGGGATTTGTTAAGTCTTCAGTGTTACTGTTTTTAGACAAAAGAGTGAGCGATGGAGGGAACAACAGAAAGAGAGGTGAGGAGAGACGTGGACATCAGCACAGGGTGTTCAGGTGAGATGACGCACCTTCTGCCCGCCATATTGGAAGTCACCAGCCTGTGGACTGCTGATTCTCCATGTATTGAACTTGGTTATTTAAGACAGACCTGAACAAAGGCAGTTATTTCTCATCAGAAACTGATCCTCACAGTTCACACCAGATAGATAATAAAAAGATAATCACATCAGCTGTTTTACTGCAAATACATCTGATTAGCTGCAAGTTTTCATCAAAAGTTGATAAAATCCTACTAGTTAGCACTTGGTTAACACTTGCTCAAGCTGATTAGTGCATCACAGACTTGCATGCTTTTAATTAAAAGTAGCAAGTTTCACTCTTAGAACCACAGAATCAGGAATGAGTTTGCAGATCTAACATAAGGTACACGTGAAGCTAAAAATTTGAGCTAATTAATTCTACAAGGACAAGGTGCTACAGCTGAGTGATCAGCTGAGTAAAATAGTTCAAATGGCAGTAACCCACAAGGAATGGTAACTGGACTTGATATAATGTAGAGCTTTTCTAGCCTTCCTGACCACTGAAATCATTGTTACATGACTGGCCACATTCACACAGCACACACATCGATACAGTGCACAGATATTTATCATACACACACATTGATGAATGCATCAAGGGCAATTACTATTCTATATCTTGGAAAAGGACACTTGGGCATGCAAACCAGGAGAGCCAGGGATCAAACCACTGACCTTCTGATTAATGGGCAACCTGTTCCGTCTCCTGAGCTATAGCCACCATTGCCCTCAGATGGTGGGTCAATATAATGTTAGGTTAAAGGATCTGAAAGAAAAAAGGGGGGAAAGGAACCAGAGAATAAGTATATGGGGCGACAGGAGATCAGGTCACATTATCATAGTTAGATAAATGTAGCACTACTCATTTTTGGTTCGTGAAGACAGTTCTCATCCAAGTCTCATGTCTCATCCAAGATGCTTCTTCAGTCTTGAACTGAAGGACACTAGCCTTCAGATTCAGTTTTGAACTGAAGAAGCCCCTTGGATAAGAGATGAAACGTCTTCATGAACCACATAGATGTCCAGATTCCCTCTTTTCAAGCACTCAAAACCTTTGCAGATATAAAACTAATACAGTAAAAGGACTAAGGCACTTATGTACTGTAGGTGTCTGGACTGAAGCTAAAAAGTAAGAGAGACATGAACAAAGGTAAAACACTGAATGAATTGGGCTAGATCTGAAAAAAAAATAGAGCAAATTATAATGAAGGTTATCTTTTTCTTTAGGGGGTAAAGGTATTGTGGCTAGAGTAAAGGTGCAGGGTTTAGGTTTGGGAGCTACCCCTAATGGACTAGAGCTAAAGAAATTCAGTATAATAGCAGAGTAGAGGTCAAAGGTCAACAATTAAAGGACTAGATCGAAAAGAGCCAGGAATCAAAGAGTCTTGGGATTTGATCTGTTCTAGGTGAAGGCAAGCAAAATGGCAGGACATCTGAAAAACTGACCTCCCTCTTTAACAAATACAAAGCGACTGGAAAAAAAGAACGACGTAGAGATAAAGGTTAATGTGGTTGAGGAACAAGAAAGACATAAAAGTAAGAGCAAATGAAGCCAAAAGAAAAGACTGATTTTGAAGCAGGGAGAATGAGGGAATACAACGGCATTAATGAAAGGAAGTGTAAGAGATAATAAAAGCAGTTAGTGAGAAACAGGGATGGAGTGACATGGAGAAGAAGGGAAAAAGGGGCAAAATGAAAAGTAAAGTTTGGGATCCCTATCCATTTTTTTGATCGGAGGATTTTCTGATAGCTAATTAGGCATGGAGGGCCAACCATCGACAGCTGCATTCATCATCATAAAACGTAATAATTAATGACATTCCAACAAAGAAAAATATGCAAATGAGCTCTCCTCATTAGCATTTTCATATTCAGCTCCCATAATGCTTTTGCTGACAAGGTTGTAATTAATGAAAATTCATGTCTCTTAGCCGAGGTCTAGATTGGATCGCATTCATTCGCAATCCCCCAAACGAATAGTGGAGAGAGAGAGAGAGAGAGAGAGAACGGGAGAGGAAGAAGAAAAAAACGCGACGGGGATCACTGCCAAGTTTTTAGTGAAACGAGCAGGAGGGGCGGGAGACAGCGCGAGAGAGAGAGAGAGAGGGGGTGAGACAAGAAAAGAGTTAGAGAGAGGGAGGAAAATGGAGATGGAGGAAGGCAGATGGCGAGAGATGAAAGGAAGACAGGCAGCAAGAGATACAGAGAGAGCTCGAACGAAGTGAAATAGAGAGAGGCCAGTGTTGATGCAGAAAGTTACAGGGAAACATGCAGAGTGACATGAATGGAGAACCAGGCAATGAAAGAAAGCATGTAAGAGAGAAAAATATGAATGGAGGGAGACAAAGGTTGAAGGAAAGGAAACAATGGGGTGGACAGGTCGTCAGCACTAGAAGAACTTTACACTTTCTTTTGGAGAAGATTTGTAGGACTTCTCAGCATTTCTATCCCCACGTATTGAAACAGTGTCCCACATTTTGATTGGCTGTAGTTTAGAAAAGTCCAAATTTCGCTTTATTTTTGTCAGTCGGCCTTTTTTCAGTTTTTTCAAATGGCTTTAAAAAATAAAAGTCACAACGAAGGCACAAACTACACAGGTCTGGGTGAAACTGGCGGAACGTGATTCTTAGAGTTTGTCACTCACAGAAACTGGTTACAGAGCAGAGGAATCCCCACAGAAACCCAAATGATCACTACACAACATAGCAACTGTAGTAGACGTTAACAACAGTTTAAAATGAAAATATATGATGTTAAGAAAAGCAACAGAAATACATTTTGCCCCACATTCAATGGATCTGGTCGTCCTACTATGGCTGGAAATGCACTGACATTTTCACAGCACTTTTCTAGTTTTACTATCCATCTCACTTCTGCTCCCACGGCTAACTGGGAAGGCCTCGCTGTGAGGCCATAGTGCTAAAGCTGCACCAACTAACATGCAGATGGTG